>NC_060189.1:15342528-15410028 GCF_021184085.1 Oncorhynchus gorbuscha
AGGAAAAACTCCCTAGAAAGGCCAAAACCTAGGAAGAAACCTAGAGAGGAACCGGGCTATGTGGGGTGGCCAGTCCTCCTCTGGCTGTGCCGGGTAGAGACTACAACAGAACATGACCAAGATGTTCAAATGTTCATAAATGACCAGCATGGTCAAATAATAATAAGGCAGAACAGTTGAAACTGGAGCAGCAGCACAGTCAGATGGACTGGGGACAGCAAGGAGCCATCATGTCAGGTAGTCCTGGGGCACGGTCCTAGGGCTCAGGTCCTCCGAGAGAGAGAAAGAAAGAGAGAATTAGAGAGAGCATATGTGGGGTGGCCAGTCCTCTTCTGGCTGTGCCAGGTGGAGATTATAACAGAACGTGGCCAAGATGTTCAAATGTTCATAAATGACCAGCATGGTTGAATAATAGTAAGGCAGAACAGTTGAAACTGGAGCAGGAGCATGGCCAGGTGGACTGGGGACAGCAAGGAGTCCTCATGTCAGGTAGTCCTGGGACATGGTCCTAGGGCCCAGGCCAGTTGAAACTGGAGCAGCAGCATGGCCAGGTGGACTGGGGACAGCAAGGAGTCATCATGTCAGGTAGTCCTGGGGCATGGTTCTAGGGCTCAGGTCCTCCGAGAGAGAGAAAGAAAGAGAGAAGGAGAGAATTAGAGAACGCACACTTAGATTTACACAGGACACCGAATAGGACAGGAGAAGTACTCCAGATAAACAAACTGACCCTAGCCCCCCGACACATAAACTACTGCAGCATAAATACTGGAGGCTGAGACAGGAGGGGTCAGGAGACCGCCGTAGGCCGCCGTAGGCAGACATGGCTCTCAAGAGAAGACAGGCTATGTGCTCACTTCCCACAAAATGAGGTGGAAACTGAGCTGCACTTCCTAACCTCCTGCCCAATGTATGACCATATTAGAGAGACATATTTCCCCCAGATTACACAGATCCACAAAGAATTCGAAAACAAATCCAATTTTGAAAAACTCCCATATCTTTTGGGTGAAATTCCACAGTGTGCCATCACAGCAGCAAGATTTGTGACCTGTTGCCACGAGAAAAGGGCAACCAGTGAAGAACAAACACCATTGTAAATACAACCCATATTTATGCTTATTAATTTTATCTTGTGTCATTTAACTATTTGTACATTGTATATATATATATAATATGACATTTGTAATGTCTTTACTCTTTTTAAACTTCTGTATGTGTAATGTTTACTGTTCATTTTTGTTGTTTTTCACTTTATATATTCACTTTGTATGTTGTCTACCTCACTTGTTTTGACAATGTTAACACATGTTTCCCATGCCAATAAAGCCCTTGAATTGAATTGAATTGAATTGAGAGAGAGAGATGGAAAGAGATACAGACAGAGAGAGAGACAGACAGATAGACAGAGAGAGAGAGAGAGAGTGAGAGAGAGAGAGAGAGAGAAAGAGACAGAAACAGACAGACAGAGAGAGTCAGAGAGTGAGAGAGTGAGAAGGAGAGAGGGAGAGACAGACAGAGAGAGAGAAAGAGAGACAGAGACAAAGAGACAGAGAGAGACATATATATACATATATATATATATATAGAGAGAGAGAGAGAGAGAGAGAGAGAGAGAGAGAGAGAGAAAAGACAGAGAGACATAGACACAGCGAGAGAGAGAGAGAGAGAGAGAGAGAGAGAGAGAGAGAGAGAGAGAGAGAGAGAGAGAGAGAGAGGGACAGATGGACAGAGAGGGAAAGAGAGACAGAGAAAGACAGAGAGAGGCAGAGAGACAGAGAAAGACAGAGAGAGAAAGAGAGGCAGAGAGACAGAGAAAGACAGAGAGAGTTTGAGAGAGAGAGAGAGTTTGAGAGACAAAGAGAAAGACAGAGAGAGAGAGAAAAAGCCATCATCATGTACCATTTGTACATTTTTACAACACTGTATATATATATAAAATAGGACATTTGTAATGTCTTTATTGTTTTTGAAACTTCTGTATGTGTAATGTTTACTGTTAATTTTTATTGTTTATTTCACTTTTGTATATTATCTACTTCACTTGCTTTGGCAATGTTAACATATGTTTCCCATGCCAATAAGAGAGACACAAAGAGAGAGAGACAGAGAGAGAGAGGGAGAGACAGAGACAGACAGAGACAGAGACAGAGACAGAGACAGAGACAGAGAGAGAGAGAGAGAGAGAGAGAGAGAGAGAGAGAGAGAGAGAGAGAGAGAGAGAGAGAGAGAGAGAGAGAGAGAGAGAGAGTGACAGAGAGAGCGACAGAGAGAGAGAGAGACAGAGAGAGAGAGAGAGACAGAGACAGAGAGAGAGAGAGAGAGAGAGAGAGAGAGAGAGAGAGAGAGAGAGAGAGAGAGAGAGAGAGAGAGAGAGAGAGATAGCGACAGAGAGAGAGAGCGACAGAGAGAGAGAGAGGCAGAGAGAGAGAGAGAGAGAGAGAGAGACAGAGAGACAGAGAGAGACAGAGAGACTGAGAGAGAGACAGAGACTAATATTAGCTGTACTATATGGGACAGATAATGATAGATTGAGAAGAGGATAAGAGGTGTATTAGGACAGAGACAGGTGGGGGTCCAGGGGACTACATGCTGACTGGGTCCAACTCTTCCTTTCAGAATTACAGGAGGATCAGGGCTGGGGTTTGAGATGGGTTTTACCCCTACAGACACACTGTAGAGTGTGGAAATGACCATGGAGCAGCCCCTGGCTCAACCTCACTCAAAGGGTTATCACAGGCTGCTAGCTAATTAGTTTGAAGAATAAATAATTAAGTCTAAAATATTGCACTGCAGTGATATCTTCTCAAAGTAAATTGGAAGTTAAAGCAATACTTCTTCAAATAAAATGTGTGTGTATCATAAATTGGGTTAGATAGGGATTCATCTGTGTTGCCTTGCCAAAAAGGGGCACAGTGTCACACCATGGCCATGGAGAGGCTTTTAATTCTCTATTCTGGTTAGGACAGGGTGTGACTAGGATGGACATTCTATGTTCTTTTTTCTGTTTTTGTATTTCTTTGTTTTTTGTCATGATATTTTATTTTATTTATTGTTACTTAACCTTTAGGAAAATCTGTTAAGAACAAAGTCGTATTTACAATGACGGCCTACACCACCCATTGCAAGAGCAGTTAGTTCCTATGGAATATAGATGTTAGAATTTTCCAGTGGAGTTTGCAAGTGAGTTGACAGACAATTTGGCTTTGCTTACAGAGTAACTAAATAGTGTTTAACTCAGTATTATTTGAAATGTCCAAGAAAGAAGAGAAGTATTCTTACTTTGGCTTTGCTGGCGAAGGACTTCCTCCCCAGGTGAAAATCATTTTTAAAATGATTATTATTGCTGGTTACTTCAATACTAGTCAGTAACGTGAAAATGTGACTATTTTGAGAACCTGTTACACTACTTCCAATTCATCATCTCTCACTGGTCACAGGAATGAGTGATGAAGCTCCTGACTGAGAAGGAGGAAGAGGCATGGAAGGATGGAGAATATCTGTGAGGAGAGGAGTTCAGCAACCTCAAGAGGGAGGTGGAGAGCTGGATCAATGAGATACAGTGGAGTTGAGACTGAGGGAAGAGGCTCAGAGGGATAATGTATTTACAATTTGTCCACAATTCACCTTCTTTGTCATCATGTTAGTTCCACTTACTAGTAATACCCGTAACTTTGTCTCAAGGCGCCAACTCATTCATGAAATTCTAAACTCTTTACTAGAGCAAAATAAGTGCAGATGTAATATAAAATGTTTTTAATGCTGTTGTTACATTTGTTTGAGCGTAATGTTTGAAAGTATTTATTGTTGTTATTTCTAAGGTGTACCAGATGCTTTTTATGGACCTTCCACAGAGGAGGAGAGTCATTGAGCTGTCCTGAGAGATGGACGACCCGGTCGACGGTCCAGTGGAGAGGAGATAAAGGGGGAGGAGGGAAGAGATACCGCATTCAACCGAATGTGTCTTCTGCATTTAACCCAGCCCCTCTGAATCAGAGAGGTGCGGGGGGCTGTGCCTTAATCCACATCCACATCATCTGCATGCGGGGAGCAGTTGTTGTTGAGGGTTAACTGCCTTGCTCAGGGGCAGAACGGCAGATTTTCACACCTTGCCAGCTCAGGGATTGAAACCAGCGGCTGGTCAGGAAGCCCATTGAGGGAAAGTGAGAGGAGTTTGGAAAACAACAGGATGAAAGAGAGGAGTGGAGAGAACAAAGGCCTGCTGGTAAGAACACAGAATATTTTGTCAGGAAAAACTCGCTCTGGATAAGAGCGTCTGCTAAATGACTTAAATGTAAATGTAAATGTAAGATGCTAGAATATGCATATAATTGACAGCTTTGGATAGAAAACACTCTAACGTTTCCAAAACTGTAAAGATATTGTCTGTGAGTATAACAGAACTGATGTTACAGGCGAAAGCCTGAGAAAAATCAAATCCGGAAGAGCCCCATATTTTGAAAGTGCTGCGTTCCAATGAGTCCCTATTGAGCTGTGAATGTCCTATCAACGAGCTTACGCTTTCTACGTATTCCCCAAGGTGTCTACAACATCGTGACGTAGTTTTACGCATTTATGTTGAAGAATAGCCGAAGGCGGCTACATTGCGTAAGTGGTCACATGATGGCTCCCAGGGTGACTCTCGCGTAAAATACAGAGGTAGCGGTGTTTGCCATGTTTCTGTCGATATTATGGAGAAAATTTGGAATATTTTCGGGCGATTTTTCAGTCAAACTTGTAGAATAAATGGAGCTATTTCGCCTCCAAAAATAATCTTTTGGGAAAAAATGAACTTTGGCTATCTACTTGGGAGTCTCGTGAGTGAAAACATCTGAAGTTCATAAAAGGTAATCGATTTAATTTGATTGCTTTTCTGATTTTTGTGACAAGGTTGCCTGCTGCAAGCAAGGCATAATGCTATGCTAGTCTATGATAAACTTACACAAAAGCTAGTCTAGCTTTGGCTGTAAAGCATATTTTGAAAATCTGAGATGACAGGGTGATTAACAAAAGGCTAAACTGTGTTCCAATATATTTCACTTGTGATTTTCACGAATATGAAGATTTTCTAGGAAGATTTATGTACGTTGCGTTATGCTAATTAGTGTCAGGCGATGATTACGCTCCCGGACCCGGGTTTGAGAGTCACAAGAAGTTGTGTCTTTACTGAAGACTCATCTCTTCAGTGGGTCATGTGACTGAGTGTAGTCTGGCCCAGGAGTGTGAAGGTGAACGGAAAGGCTCTGGAGCAACGAACCGCCCCTGCTGTCTCTGCCTGGCCGGTTCCCCTCTTTCCACTGGGATTCTCTGCCTTTAACCCTATTATAGGGGCTGAGTCACTGGCTTACTGATGCTCTTTCATGCCGTCCCTAGGAGGGGTGCGTCACTTGAGTGGGTTGAGTCACTGATGTGATCTTCCTGTCTGGGTTGCCCCCCCCCCTTGGGTTGTGCCGTGGCAGAGATCTTTGTGGGCTATACTAGGCCTTGTCTCAGGATGGTAAGTTGGTGGTTGAAGATATCCCTCTAGTGGTGTGGGGGCTGTGCTTTGGCAAAGTGGGTGGGGTTATATCCTTCCTGTTTGGCCCTGTCCGGGGGTATCATCGGATGGGGCCACAGTGTCTCCTGACCCCTCCTGTCTCAGCATCTAGTATTTATGCTGCAGTAGTTTATGCTTTGGGGGGCTAGGGTCTGTTTGTTATATCTGGAGTACTTCTCCTGTCTTATCCGGTGTCCTGTGTGAATTTAAGTATGCTATCTCTAATTCTCTCTTTCTCTCTTTCTTTCTCTCTCTCTCTGAGGACCTGAGCCCTAGGACCATGCCTCAGGACTACCCGGCATGATGACTCCTTGCTGACCCCAGTCCACCTGGCCGTGCTGCTGCTCCAGTTTCAACTGTTCTACCTGCGGCTATAGAATCCTGATCTGTTCACCCGGATGTGCTACCTGTCCCAGACCTATTATTTGACCATGCTGGTCATTTATGAACAATTGAACATTTCTGTTATAATCTCCACCCGGCACAGCCAGAAGAGGACTGGCCATCCCTCATAGCCTGGTTCCTCTCTTGGTTCCTTCCTAGGTTTTGGCCGTTCTAGGGAGTTTTTCCTAGCCACCGTGCTTCAACACCTGCATTGCTTGCTATTTGGGGTTTTAGGCTGGGTTTCTGTACAGCACTTTGAGATATCAGCTGATGTACGAAGGTGTCACGTTCTGACCTTAGTTCCTTTATTTTGTCTTTGTTTTAGTATGGTCAGGGTGTGTGTTGGGGTGGGCAGTCTATGTTTGTTTTTCTATGTTGGGTTTTGTGTTCGGCCTAGTATGGTTCTCAATCAGAGGCAGGGGTCGTTAGTTGTCTCTGAGAATCAAACTTAGGTAGCCTTTTTTGTGGGTGTTTATTTTCTGTTCTGTGTTTTGTTGCACCGTTCAGGACTGTTCATTTGTCGTGTATTATTTTTTGTTTCAGTAATCATTCTTTATTAAACTACAATGAATACTTACCACGCTGCACTTTGGTCCTCCTCTCTTTCTCCCGACTACAACCCTTACAGAAACACCCACCACAAAAGGACCAAGCAGCGTGGTAACGGGCAGCAGCAGCAGCGATGTCAGGACTCCTGGACATGGGAGGACGTTTTGGACGGCAAGGGTTGCTACACATGGGAGGAGATCCTGGCTGGAAGGGATTGCCTCCCATGGGAACAGGTGGAGGCAGCTCGGAGAGCAGAGGCAGTCGGAGAGAGGAGCCAGCGATACGAGGGAACACGGCTGGCAAGGAAGCCCGAGAGACAGCCCCAAAAATTTATTGGGGGAGGCACAAGGGAAGTGTGGCTAAGGCAGGTAGGAGTCCTGCCCCAACTCCCCGTGCTTACCAGAGAGCGAGAGGGACCGGGCAGGCACCGTGATATGCGGTGGAGCGCACGGTGTCCCCGGTGCGTGTGCATAGCCCGGTGCGACACATTCCAGCTCCTCGTATCGGCCGGGCTAGAGTGGGCATCGAGCCAGGTACCATGACGACGGCTCTACGCATCTGGTCTCCAGTGCATGGCACCAGCCTTACGCATGGAGTCCCCGGTTCGCCAGCACAGCCTGGCTACGGGGAGCTTTCAACCAGGTAAATCAGGGCAGGCTCGGTGCTCAAGAGCTCCAGTGCGCCTGCACTGTCCGGTCTATCCGGTGCCACTTCCACGCACCAGCCCTCCGGTGGCAGCCCCCTGCACCAGGCTGTCTCTCCGTCTTCTCCCTACAGGTGCTCCCGCCTGTCCAGCGCTGCCAGAGCCTTCCTCCTGCCCAGCGCTGCCAGAGTCTCCCATCTGTCCTGAGCCGCCAGAGTCTCCCGTCTGTCCTGAGCCGCCAGAGTCTCCAGTCTGTCCTGAGCCGCCAGAGTCTCCTGTCTGTCCTGAGCCGCCAGAGTCACCAGCCAGCCAGGAACCGCCAGAGCCGCCAGCTAGCCAGGAGCCGCCAGAGCCGCCAGTCAGCCAGGATCCGCCAGAAGTCATCAGAGCCGTCAATCAGCCAGGATCCGCCAGAGCCGTCAGCCAGCCAGGATCCGCCAGAGCTGTCAGCCAGCCAGGAGCCGCCAGAGCCGTCAGTCAGCCAGGCGATGCCAGAATCGCCCTTCACTCCGGCGTTGCCGGAGTCTCCCGCCTGTCCGGCGCTGCCGGAGTCTCCCGCCTGTCCGGCACTGCCGGAATCTCCTGTCCATTCGGGACCCATGGCTAGGGTCCCCAGTCAGAGGGGACTCTTTTCTTTGCTCAGCTCTTGGCATTGCAGGGCTTGGTAATGATATGAGAGGGGGTCACTGTATTTTAGATGTTTCCAAAACTTAATTGCTCTTTTTTGAGTTTTTATTATTAGTGGATATTGGCCTAATTCTGCCCTGCGTGCATTGTTTGTAGTTTTCCTCATGACATGTAGGATAGTCTTACAGAACTCTGCATGCAGAGTTTCTATGGGGTGTTGTCCCATTTGATGAAAACTTGTTTTGCAAGTGTACCCCACAACTCACTGCCATAAAGTGCAATTGGTTCAATGACATATTAAATTAGTGTTAGCCAAATTTTAATAGGTATTTCAATTTGAATGTGCTCTTTAATGGCGTAGAATGCCCTGCGTGCTTTCTCACTCAGCTCATACACTGCCTCATTAAGGTGTCCAGTTGAGCTTATTTAAGTAATTGTAGTGTGGTACAGTATTCTATATATTTTGTACCAATTGAGAACTTTGTTCTAATTCTCTGAGACCTTGATCTTCTCTGGAAAATCATTATTCTAGTCTTTTTGGGGTTTACTGCCAGGGCCCAGGTCAGGCAGTACTGCTCTAGCAGGTCCAGGCTCTGCTGTAGGCCATGTGCTGTGGGTGACAGCAGGCATAGGTCATCTGTGAAGAGTAGGCATTTAATTTCTCAATTGTGGAGACTTACACCAGGGGCTGAGGATTTTTCTAGAATAGTCTCCAATGTGCAGGGCTCAGATTGCAACCCTGGCGAAGGCTCCGCCCCTGGTTAAAGAATTCTGTTCTTTTCTTACCAATTTTGATGCTGCACGTATTGCCAGAAAACATTGATTTAATTATGTCATATGTTTTACCCCCTACACCACTTTCAATAACTTTGTAGAACAGTCCTGTATGTCAAATAGAATCAAATGCTTTTTGGATGTCGATAAATCAAGCGTATATTTTGGTATTATTTTGGTGGACATGTTTATCTATCAGGGTGTGTAGGGTGTAAATATGGTCAGTTGTGTGATATTTTGCTATAAATACAATTAGGCTTTTACTCAAGATATTGTGCTTATTAAGGAAGTTTAGAACTCTTACATTTATAATCCTACAGAAAACCTTCCCCAGGTTACTGTTAAGATTTGTCTCCGATCTTAAAGATTGGGGTTATGAGTCCTTGATTCCAGATGCCAGGGAAATAACCTACACTCAGGATCAAAATAAATAGTTTTAATATAGCCAATTGAAATTTTGCACTAGTGAGTTTGAGCATCTCATTTAGGATGCCATCAGGTCTGCATGCCTTTTTAAATTTGAGAGCCTGAAGTTTCTTATAGAACTCCTGGTCAGTAATTGGGGAGTCCAGTGGATTATGATTGTCCTGAATTTGGCGTTGTTCTGCGTTTGTGTCAATTTGAACGGTGTTGTAGAGGGTTTTAAAATGGGTTGTCCATATGTCACCATTTTGTATCGCTAATTCCTCTCATTTAGATTTTTTTTTTTTTTTCCAATTTTGCCAGAAGTTATTTGTGTTTATGGGATTCCTCAATTCGTGTCAGCTGCTTGCTGTTGTACTGTGCTTTTTTGGTTCTGGGTGTACGTTTATAGAGTTTTACAGTCTCACATTTATGAAGGCGTAATTCACCATTATTTGGGTCTCTGTGCTTTTGGTTCGATAGTGTTCTAAGTTTATTCCTTATAATTCTACAATATGCATCAAACCAGTTGTCATCTGTGGTCTTTTTTATAATTTTTATTTTATCAATTTCAATTGTGCTTCTTTTGTCGTTTGCCTGAATATATAGTTGATGTTTTGTACTGCCAGATAGATGCCTTCTTCACTGTGAGTGAATGTGGTATCCAGAAAGTTATCTAAGTGTTTGTATACTTTGGTTCCAGGTTGCTTTCTGGTTTCTCTCTCTCTCTCTCTCTCTCTCTCTCTCTCTCTCTCTCTCTCTCTCTCTCTCTCTCTCTCTCTCTCTTCCTCTCTCTCTCTCCCCTTCTGTCTTTTTCTCTCTCTTTCTCTTCACTCTATCTCTATCTCTGCTAATTTACACCACACAGGTGGAGGACAGTGCTTAAAAAAAATAACCAGCAGGCACTGTAAGAAATGTCTTACCTGTCTCTCTCTTTTTTCCCCTCCTCATTCTCTTCTACCTCCTCTCTCTTTTCCCCCCTCCTCATTCTCTTCTTCCTCTCTCTTTTCCCCTCCTCATTCTCTTCTACCTCCTCTCTCTTTTCCCCCTCCTCATTCTCTTCTTCCTCTCTCTTTCCCCTCCTCATTCTCTTCTTCCTCTCTCTTTTCCCCTCCTCATTCTCTTCTTCCTCTCCTCTCTTTCCCCCCCCTCCTCATTCTCTTCTTCCTCTCTCTTTCCCCCTCCTTATTCTCTTCTTCCTCTCTCTTTCCCCTCCTCATTCTCTTCTTCTTCCTCTCTCTTTTCCCCTCCTCATTCTCTTCTCCCTCCTCTCTCTTTTCCCCTCCTCATTCTCTTCTTGCTCCTCTCTCTTTTCCCCTCCTCATTCTCTTCTTCCTCTCTCTTTCCCCTCCTCATTCTCTTCTTCCTCCTCTCTCTTATCCCCTCCTCATTCTCTTCTTCCTCCTCTCTCTTTTCCCCTCCCCATTCTCTTCTTCCTCCTCTCTCTTTTCTCCTCCTCATTCTCTTTTTCCTCTCTCTTTCCACCCTCCTCATTCTCTTCTTCCTCTCTCTTTCCCCTCCTCATTCTCTTCTTCCTACTCTCTCTTTCCCCCCTCCTCATTCTCTTTTTCCTCTCTCTTTTCCCCTCCTCATTCTCTTCTTCCTCTCTCTTTCCCCTCCTCATTCTCTTCTTCCTCCTCTCTCTTATCCCCTCCTCATTCTCTTCTTCCTCCTCTCTCTTTTCCCCTCCTCATTCTCTTCTTCCTCTCTCTTTCCCCCCTCCTCATTCTCTTTTTCCTCTCTCTTTTCTCCTCCTCATTCTCTTCTTCCTCTCTCTTTCCCCTCCTCATTCTCTTCTTCCTCTTTCTTTCCCCTCCTCATTCTCTTCTTCTTCCTCTCTTTCCCCTCCTCATTCTCTTCTTCCTCTTTCTTTCCCCTCCTCATTCTCTTCTTCTTCCTCTCTTTCCCCTCCTCATTCTCTTCTTCCTCCTCTCTCTTTTCCCCTCCTCATTCTCTTCTTCCTCCTCTCTTTTTTCCCCTCCTCATTCTCTTCTTCTTCCTCTCTCTTTTCCCCTCCTCATTCTCTTCTTCCTCTCTCTTTCCCCTCCTCATTCTCTTCTTCCTACTCTCTCTTTCCCCATCCTCATTCTCTTCTTCCTCTCTCTTTCCCCTCCTCATTCTCTTCTTCCTCTCTCTTTCCCCTCCTCATTCTCTTCTTCCTACTCTCTCTTTCCCCCCTCCTCATTCTCTTTTTCCTCTCTCTTTTCTCCTCCTCATTCTCTTCTTCCTCTCTCTTTCCCCTCCTCATTCTCTTCTTCCTCTTTCTTTCCCCTCCTCATTCTCTTCTTCTTCCTCTCTTTCCCCTCCTCATTCTCTTCTTCCTCTTTCTTTCCCCTCCTCATTCTCTTCTTCTTCCTCTCTTTCCCCTCCTCATTCTCTTCTTCCTCCTCTCTCTTTCCCCTCCTCATTCTCTTCTTCCTCTCTCTTTCCCCTCCTCATTCTCTTCTTCCTACTCTCTCTTTCCCCATCCTCATTCTCTTCTTCCTCTCTCTTTCCCCTCCTCATTCTCTTCTTCCTCTTTCTTTCCCCTCCTCATTCTCTTCTTCTTCCTCTCTTTCCCCTCCTCATTCTCTTCTTCCTCTTTCTTTCCCCTCCTCATTCTCTTCTTCTTCCTCTCTTTCCCCTCCTCATTCTCTTCTTCCTCCTCTCTCTTTTCCCCTCCTCATTCTCTTCTTCCTCTCTCTTTCCCCTCCTCATTCTCTTCTTCCCCCTCTCTCTTTTCCCCTCCTCATTCTCTTCCTCCTCCTCTCTCTTTTCATCCTCTCTCATCTACCTCTTATTCATAGTCTGGATTGTTTCTGGTCCTTTTTTTCCCCAGGCTATGATATAAGCATGTTGCTACCTCTGTAATATAAAAGCAGAGATGAGATATCATTAAATGAAAGCTTGAGTATTATTCAAAAGTAAAATATTGAAAGATGAAACAGACGAGTTACCTGCTGAAAAAAGCTGTTACTGAACTGCCTGGTGTACTTTGGTGACAGACGGACGGAGAGAGATTGGAGTCAGAAAGGAACACTGGAAAGAGACATGGAAGAGAAAGAGAGAGGAAGAGAGAGTGATGTGAGAATGGGACAAAATGAGAGACAGAGTAAGCTCATCATTTGTTACCCTGATGTTTTATCTACAGATCTACAGATACAAATCACATGGTGTTATCACACTGAGACAAACACACCAGAGCAATGCACTTGTATCCATCCTCTCACACACACACACGCACGCACGCACGCACACACGTGTTACGCCCCTGAAAAAGGGGACAAAGAATCACGAGAGTGATACGGTGTTGTTTTCTCAATTAAACTTTTAGTGCAATCATTTTACAAAAGTAACACATTACAAAACAACAGAAAAACCATTATACAAATAACACAGGAAAATATCTTATTAACAACGCACATGTTCATTCACAATCGACATAAAATGGCAGCTACTGTTAGTGCAATGAGAAAAGACCGCGATTTCCCCGGGAATATGGGTGGAGACGAGAGCAATCGATCTCAGGCTTATAGATTAAGAACATTTAGTAGATCACAGATGAACACTTTTAGGCACCACAAAATGAAGTAATCAATATAACGTTTACACATTACTCTCACAATTCTTACCCTTCGTACGCTTGACGGATTTAAACTTTAACACAATTATATGAATGTTATCAATCTCTATCAACTAATACTGAATGCATCGTTTTAACCTTAGATGTTTTAAGATCCTCACATACTATGAACTTACTAATACTTTTTAATGTATAACAGGCTGTGAATATTTCCTTTAACCTGTCACACACGCACACCCACACACACACCCCCCCACACACACACACACACACACACACACACACACACACACACACACACACACACACACACACACACACACACACACACACACACACACACACACACACACACACACACACACACACACACACACACACACACGCACACACACCCACACACACACACACACACACACACACACACACATACACACACACACACACACACACACACACACACACACACACACACACACACACACACACACACACACACATATACACACACACACACACACACGTGTACGTGTGCTTGAACAAATGCTCAAATGAGTGGCTGTTGATGTACTGTAGATATGCTAGAATGTAGATATTGGTGTGTATGGACACAAACACAGACACACACTCTGTGTGATTGGATTATAAATAGAGCAGTGTACAGGCTGAAAGGTGAGAATAACCAGTAGGTTATTATCAGGGACAGCCAAGAACAACCGATGTGTGTGTGTGTCTGTGTGTGCGTGTGTGTGTGTCTGTGAGTGTGTGTATGTGTGCGCGTGAGTGTGTGAAGTCTTACAGGGGTCAGGGTGCTGCTGGTGGGGCCATAATTTCACATTTCCATGTTAGTCATTTAGCAGACGCTCTTATCCAGAGTGACTTACAGTAAGAGTATTCATCCTAAGACAGCGAGGTGGGACAACCACATATCCCAATCATAGTAAGTGGATTTTTCCTCAGTAAAGTAACTATCAGCAAAGTCTGAAAAGATCCCGTGTGATTTGCAATATGCAAAAGGCCTTTTTTTGATGGGGGGGCTCTGACTAGGTAAAAAAAAGCTAACTTTGCATTGCTGGTACTGTGTGTCCCTGCAGGGCACCCTTCCACTCCGTCCTCAGATGAGCTGAGACAAGTGTCAGAGCAGGAAATGTCACAGACCCTCAGCGCCTGACCGACATCACACTGCCACTTTCACTCTTCTGTACGCACACACACACACACACACACACACACACACACACACACACACACACACACACACACACACACACACACACACACACACACACACACACACACACACACACACACACACACACACACACATACACACATACACATACACACCAAAAAAAAACACACACACACACACACACACACACACACACACACACACACACACACACACACACACACACACACACACACACACACACACACACACACACACACACACACACACACACACACACACACACACACACACACACACACACACACACACACACACACACACACACACACACACACACACACACACACACACACACGCATACACACACGTACACACACACACACACACACATATACACACATACACATACACACCAAAAAAACACACTCACACACACATGTGCAAGACAATATTAGTTAATACTGTGTTGTATACCTTAAACCATATATCAGTATTATACTGTATTCTGTATATATGCCTTTATATCAGGGTGGCAGGTAGCCTAGTGGTTAGAGCTAACAAGGTAAAAAACTGTTGTTCTGCCCCTGAACAATTTAACCCACTGTTCCCTGGTAGGTCGTCATTGTATATAATAATAATATACTGTGGGGTCTGGAAATATTGGATCCCTAGATACCGTGGGGTCTGGAAATATTGGATCCCTTTATGCCGTGGGGTCTGGAAATATTGGATCCCTAGATACCGTGGGGTCTGGAAATATTGGATCCCTAGATACCGTGGGGTCTGGAAATATTGGATCCCTAGATACCGTGGGGTCTGGAAATATTGGATCCCTAGATACCGTGGGGTCTGGAAATATTGGATCCCTAGATACCGTGGGGTTTGGAAATATTGGATCCCTAGATGCCGTGGGGTCTGGAAATAATGGATCCCTAGATGCCGTCGGGTCTGGAAATATTGGATCCTTAGAAGAAGATGATCATAAAGACAGTATCAAATCAATTATACCAATACAACCCTATATTGTATCCCCAAAAACATTCTACATTCTATTATTTTATACCAATGCAAAGCTCAGAGAAAGAGATTTGTTTAACAAGAAATACAAAGCAATCTAAAAAGATAGTAGTAAAAATGATTTGATCGCCTGTTTTCAAAACTCCAGAACCATCCGCTTGCGAGGAAATCAACACCAAGCGGTTTTCAATGGGCTTCAAGTCAGAGAGGGAAAGAGCGAGAGAGAGAGAGAGAGAGAGAGAGAGAGAGGGGAATGGAGAGAGAGAGAGAGAGAGAGAGAGGAGGAGAGAGAGAGAGAGAGAGAGAGAGAGAGAGAGAGAGAGAGAGAGAGAGAGAGAGAGAGAGAGAGAGAGAGAGAGAGAGAGAGAGAGAGGGAAATGGAGAGAGAGAGAGAGAGAGAGAGAGAGAGAGAGAGAGAGAGAGAGAGAGAGAGAGAGAGAGAGAGAGAGAGGGAAATGGAGAGAGAGAGAGAGAGAGAGAGAGAGGAGAGAGAGAGAGAGAGAGAGAGAGAGAGAGAGAGAGAGAGAGAGAGAGAGAGAGAGAGAGAGAGAGAGAGAGAGAGAGAGAGAGAGAGAGAGAGAGAGAGAGAGAGAGAGAAATGGAGAGAGAGAGAGAGAGAGAGAGAGAGGAGAGAGAGAGAGAGAGAGAGAGAGAGAGAGAGAGAGAGAGAGAGAGAGAGAGAGAGAGAGAGAGAGAGAGGAAGGGAGAGGAGAGAGAGAGAGAGAGAGAGAGAGAGAGAGAGAGAGAGAGAGAGAGAGAGAGAGAGAGAGAGAGAGAGAGAGAGAGAGAGAGAGAGAGAGAGAGAGAGAGAGAGAGGAAATGGAGAGAGAGAGAGAGGAGGAGAGAGAGAGAGAGAGAGAGAGGGAGAGGAAGACAGAGGGGGAAAGGGAAAGAGAGGGCGAGAGAGAGGGAAAGAGAGAGCCAGAGAGGGAAATGGAGAGAGAGAGAGAGAGAGGAAGAGAGAGATAAACGGAGGGAGAAAGGGAAAGAGTGTGAGAGGGTGCAGCGTGTCTTTCCGTTGGCATGTATTGTGTTTCTTTTGCTAAGCAGAGCTGGGTTGTACATGTTACAGATGTCTTAAGTAATTCCACCATCTGGCCTGTAGCTCTGTGCCCCATGGAACCATGCTCATCTAAGTGGGTTGATCTGGGTCTCCTTGGACAAGTTCATACGTTTAGCCCCTAAACAACCATTTGTCTTCAACTTGACACAAGATTAAAATAGAAGAAAATATCTCAAGTGATGAAAAATCTCAGTACATGCTTTGCGGCGCTTTTAGTTGCCTAGTTAGCAACTCTCCCTCCCTCGCCTCCCCCTCTCCTCCATCCTCCTCAACACTCTCCCCTTACTGGCTGTGCACTTGCAGTTCCCCTGAGGGGTAAGAGTTGGTGTGTGTGTTTGTGGGGTGGGTAGGTGGGGGGGATTCCAAGGCGGTCCTTGGCACCAGTCAGGGGTGTGGGGCATGGGGCTTATCAAGGGTCATGTGTGTGTGTGTGTGTGTGTGTGTGTGTGTGTGTGTGTGTGTGTGTGTGTGTGTGTGTGTGTGTGTGTGTGTGTGTGTGTGTGTGTGTGTGTGTGTGTGTGTGTGTGTGTGTGTGTGTGTGTGTGTGTGTGTGTGTGTGTGTGTGTGTGTGTGTGTGTGTGTGTGTGTGTGTGTGTGTGTGCTTGCTGTGTGTGCTGTGTGTATGCTGCCGCACTTGAAGTGCTGTCAGGCCGCATCACTGTCTCCGTGACGATGAGTGCTCCTGCCAGAATCACATCTGCTCCTAGCGATCAGCACGCCAAAATATCGAATAGGTCTGTCCCACAACCAGCACATGGCCAGGAGCAGAGGGAGAGACAGAGAGAGGGGGAGAGACAAAGAGAGAGGGACATAAGGAGAGAAAGAGAGAGAGAAAGAGACAGAGGGAGAGACAGGAGAGAGAGGGCGTATAGATGTATAGATGGTAGTGAGAGGCTGTGAGAGGGCTAGAGTTGGAGAGGGCCATAATAGATATGGAGAGATGGCTGGAGAAAGAGAGAGAGAGAGAAAGAGAGAGAGAGAGAGAGAGAGAGAGAGAGAGAGAGAGAGAGAGAGAGAGAGAGAGAGAGAGAGAGAGAGAGAGAGAGAGAGAGAGAGAGAGAGAGAGAGAGAGAGAGAGAGAGAGAGAGAGAGAGTACCTGTTGTTCGTCTTCAGTCTGATCTCTGTTGATACGTATAGCTTCAGTCCCTGTCACCCCTCTGTCTCAAGCCAACCTCCAAGGCTATGCCTGCTTGGCTGCCTCTTCTCCTCCTCTCTTCCACTCTTCCTCCTCTGTCTTTCTGTCTCTTCTACAGCAACCCTGTGATGCTGTGTGGGCTATGCATCTTGCTCACAGCGAGGGGCTAACAAAGTGGAAAATATGAGGAGAGAAAAGACTTGACTGTTGCCAGCAGTGTTTTTTGTCTCTCTCCGACGGTGGATAGATTTCAGTAAAGTCCCTGTTGACCTCTTCCAGTCGGCTGGAGACACAGCAACACAGGCTACATACTCCTCTACCGCTACTCTCAACCTCCTTTTCTACCTCCTTCTCCCTCTCCCTCCTTCTCCCCTCCATCTCTCCCTCCTTCTCCCCTCCACCTGTCCCTCATCTCCTTTCCCTCTCTCTCCTTCTCCCCTCCACCTCTCCCTCTCCCTCCTTCTTCCCTCCACCTCTCCCTCACCTCCTTTCCCTCTCCCTCCTTCACCCCTACACCTCTCCCTCACCTCCTTTCCCTCTCCCTCCGTCTCCCCTCCACCTCTCCCTCTCCCTCCTTCTCCCCTCCACCTCTCCCTCTCCCTCCTTCTCCCCTCCAACTCTCCCTCACATCCTTTCCCCCTCACCCCTTATCCCATCCATCTCTCCCTCACCTCCTTTCCCTCTCCCTATTTCTCCCCTCCACCTCGCCCTCACCTCCTTTCCCTCTCCCTCCTTCTCACCTCCACCTCTCCCTCACCTTTCCCTCTCCCTCCTTCTCCCCTCCACCTCTCCCTCACCTCCTTTCCCTCTCCCTATTTCTCCCCTCCACCTCTCCCTCACCTCCTTTCCCTCTCCCTCCTCCTCCCCTCCACCTCTCCCTCACTTCCTTTCCCTCTCTCCTCCTCCCCTCCACCTCTCCCTCACCTTTTTTCTCTCACCTCTTTTCTCTCATTAATTATGTACTGTATGTACGAATTAGCACAATGTTTTTATGTACTAATAGCACAAACTCTTGATGCATCAAACTCCATCAATGCCCCATCTGAAAATCTTAACTAGATGCTCTCTGAGTTTGTGGTACAAATAAACATAACCGCTTATTTGGACGTAGCTAGCTAGCTATTTTAAAGTGAAAGCGAGGTAAATTATCAGATAAGAAATGACCATTAATCTAGTAGATTCTGCAGAATTCTAGAGCGTGTAGGCCCTTTAGCAAGCTGTTTAAAAATCGACTCGCTGTTGTTACCAAATCGTGTAAGCACATTGAAATAATTTTTAGCAACACTGATGCATGCAAGAGAGCATCAGCTGTTTCCGGACGACTGTGTGATCACGCTCTCCATAGCCGACGTGAGTAAGACCTTTAAACAGGTCAACATACACAAGGCTGCGGGGCCAGACAGATTACCAGGATGTGTGCTCCGGGCATGTGCTGACCAACTGGCAGGTGTCTTCACTGACATTTTCAACATGTGCCTGATTGAGTCCCTGTGCCCAAGAACACAAAGGCAACCTGCCTAAGTGACAACAAACCGATAGCACTCATGTCCGTAGCAATGAAGTGCTTTGAAAGGTTGGTAATTTCTCACATCAACACCATTATCCCAGAAACCCTAGACCCACTCCAATTTGTATACAGCTCAAACAGATCCACAGATGATGCAATCTTTATTGCACTCTACACTGCCCTTTCCCACCTGGACAAAAGGAACACCTACGTGAGAATGCTATACATTGACTACAGCTCATAGTTCAACTCCATAGTACCATCAAAGCTCATCAAGAAGCTAAGGATCCTGGGACTAAACACCTCCCTCTGCAACTGGATCCTGGACTTTCTGACAGGCCGTTCCCCAGGTGGTAAGGGTAGGTATCAATACATCTGCCACGCTGATCCTCAACCCGGGAGCCCCTCAGGGGTGCGTGCGCTGTCCCCTCCTGCACTCCCTGTTCACCCATGACATGGCTGTGTGGCCAGGTATGACTCCAACACAGTCATTAAGTTTGCAGGTGACACAACAGTGTCAAAGACCAGGCCGGGTGGTGCCAGAATAACAACCTATCCCTCAGCATAACCAAGAATAAGGAGATGATTGTGGACTACAGGAAAAGGTGGGCCGAGCATGCCCCCATTCTCATCGACGGGGCTGTAGTAGAGTAGGTTGAGCGCTTCAAGTTCCTTGGTGTCCACATCAACAACAAACTAGAATGGTCCAAACACACCAAGACAGTCGTGAAGAGGGCACGACAAAGCCTATTCCCCCTCAGGAAACTAAAAAGATTTGGGATGGGTCCTCAGCTCCTCAAAAGGTTCTACAGCTGCAACATTGAGAGCATCCTGACTGGTTGCATCACTGCCTGGTACGGCAACTGCATGGCCTCTGACCACAAGGGACTATAGAGGGTAGTGCGTACAGCCTAGTACATCACTGGGGCTATGCTGCAGTACATCTCCTCCTCATGGACTGCACCAGATTTTGCCAGTTCTTGCTGTGAGATGTTACCCCACTCTTCCACCAAGGCACCTGCAAGTTCCTGGACATTACTGGGGGGAATGGCCCTTGCCCTCAAACTTCGATCCAACAGGTCCCAGACATGCTAAATTGGATTGAGATCCGGGCTCTTCGCTGGCCATGGCAGAACACTGACATTCCCGTCTTGCAGGAAATCACGCACAGAACGAACAGTATGGCTGGGGGCATTGTCATGCTGGAGGGTCGTGTCAGGATGAGCCTGCAGGAAGGGTACCACATGAGGGAGGAGGATGTCTTCCCTGTAACGCACAGCATTGAGATTGCCTGCAATGACAACAAGCTCAGTCTGATGTTTCTGTGACACACCGCCCCAGACCATGACGGACCCTCCACCACCAATCTATCCCGCTCCAGATTACAGACCTCGGTGTAATGTTCATTCCTTTGACGATAAACGCAAATCCGACCATCACCACTGGTGAGACAAAACCGCAACTCGTCAGTGAAGAGCACTTTCTGCCAGTCCTGTCTGGTCCAGAGATGGTGGGTTTGTGCCCATAGGCGACGTTGTTGCCAGTGATGTCTGGTGAGTACCTACCTTACAACAGGCCTACAAGCCCTCAGTCTAGCCTCTCTCAGCCTATTGCGGACAGTCTGAGCACTGATGGAGGGATTGTGCATTCCTGGTGTAACTCAGGCAGTTGTTGTTGCCATCCTGTACCTGTCCCGCAGGTGTGATGTTCAGATGTACCGATCCTGTGCAGGTGTTGTTACATGTGGTCTGCCACTGCGAGGACGATCAGCTGTCCGTCCTATCTCCCTGTAGCGCTGTCTTAGGCGTCTCACAGTACAGATTTAGCTATTTATTGCCCTGGCCACATTGCAGTCCTCATGCCTCCTTGCAGCAGGCCTAAAGCATGTTCACGCAGATGAGCAGGGACCCAGGGCATCTTTCTTTTGTTTTTTTTCAGAGTCAGTAGAAAGGCTTCTTTAGTGTCTTAACTTTTCATAACTATGACCTTAATTGCCTACCGTCTGTAAGCTGTTAGTGTCTTAACGACCGTTCCACAGGTGCATGTTCATTAATTGTTTATGGTTCATTGAACAAGCATGGGAAACAGTGTTTAAACCCTTTACAAGGAAGATTTGTGAAGTTATTTTGATTTTTACGAATTATCACTGAAAGACAGGGTCCTGTCTTTTTTTTCTGAGTTTATAATAATAGAAGAAACACTTGTATTTATAATTTTGATTAGATGTGTGATAGTGTAGCTGGTTTATTTATTGACCAGCATGTGTCCAATAGAAAAAATACTGATCACCATATTCTTATCGGCAGACTCAGTAGCCTCGGTTTTTCGGATGACTGCTTTGCCTGTTTCACCAATTACTTTTCAGACAGAGTTCAGTGTGTCAAATCGGAGGGCATGCTGTCCGGTCCTCTGGCAGTCTCTATGGGGGTGCCACAGGGTTCAATCCTCGGGCCGACTCTTTTCTCTGTATATATCAATGATGTTGCTCTTACTGCGGGCGATTCCCTGATCCACCTCTACGCAGACGACACCATTCTATATACTTCCAGTCCTTCCTTGGACACTGTGCTATCTAACCTCCAAATGAGCTTCAATGCCATACAACACTCCTTCCGTGGCCTCCAACTGCTCTTAAACGCTAGTAAAACCAAATGCATGCTTTTCAACCGTTCGCTGCCTGCACCCGCACGCCTGACCAGCATCACCACCCTGGATGGTTCCGACCTTGAATATGTGGACATCTATAAGTACCTAGGTGTCTGGCTAGACTGTAAACTCTCCTTCCAGACTCATATCAAACATCTCCAATCGAAAATCAAATCAAGAGTCAGCTTTCTATTCCGCAACAAAGCCTCCTTCACTCACGCCGCCAAACTTACCCTAGTAAAAGTGACTATCCTACCGATCCTCGACTTCGCCGATGTCATCTACAAAATTGCTTCCAACACTCTACTCATCAAACTGGATGCAGTTTATCACAGTGTCATACGTTTTGTCACTAAAGCACCTTATACCACCCACCACTGCGACTTGTATGCTCTAGTCGCTGGCCCTCGCTACATATTCGTTTCCAGACCCACTGGCTCCAAGTCATCTACAAGTCCATGCTAGGTAAAGCTCCGCCTTATCTCAGTTCACTGGTCACGATGGCAACACCCATCCGTAGCACGCGCTCCAGCAGGTGTATCTCACTGATCATCCCTAAAGCCAACACCTCATTTGGCCGCCTTTCGTTCCAGTTCTCTGCTGCCTGTGACTGGAACGAATTGCAAAAATTGCTGAAGTTGGAGACTTTTATCTCCCTCACCAACTTCAAACATCTGCTATCTGAGCAGCTAACCGATCGCTGCCGCTGTACATAGTCTATCGGTAAATAGCCCACCCATTTTTACCTACCTCATCCCCATACTGTGTCAGGACCCGGTTACGAACCTGGCCAAATCCTGACATACTGTTTTTATTTATTTACTTTTCTGCTCTTTTGCACACCAATATCTCTACCTGTACATGACCATCTGATCATTTATCACTCCAGTGTTAATCTGCAAAATTGTAATTATTCAGTGGACTAGACTGGGAAGGCTTACTGACCAGGGATGTGACCCGGCAATAGCAACACTATACTACTTTGGCAAGACTGCCCTACAAAGGCAAAACGCCATAACTTTGATCTGTTATAATGGTTTTCCTGACACAAGACCAAGCCAGTTGATCAGAATATATGCATTATGAGAATTTGCTCTCTGTCTAAACAGAAAAATAATTTGAAGTTCTATTTTTGCAGTAAAATAAATGTGGTAGTTCCTGCGTTTTACATTTGAGTAGGGCAGAAGTTGGAGACTAATAATCATATCTTACTCTCAATATATAGCAACTTTACAAAAAATATAGGCCTGTAAAACATTTCACAATCATGGAGGAACCCAGTCGAAGTAGGCTACCTCTCAAGTAGGGCCAAAAGAAACTATTGCATTAGGTAAAACAGACCTCCTAAATCTTTCTGAGGAGCATTTTGGCATTACAAGCCAGTTGTTAAAAGTACTCCTAGGGTCATTGGAAGTACTATACAGATATCCAGTTTCTGTCTGGTTCTCTGCTCTGTCATGACCTCCAGAAAGTCTGGAGTCAGGCCAATAACTAAGTCCAATAACTGAATCAGCCTTCTTAATCATTTTATTGATCTTGTTCCTGATGTGGACAATTTAATATCCAAATAACCCTCTACTTACTACCTCATTCTGGAATTGTTGTTCACATAATATTATAAAGGCAGAAGGATGAGACCCAGATGCAGATGATTCGGGTCTCTGATATGTATTATAATCCAAGGGGCAGGCAAGAGAAAGGTCGTGGACAGGCAAAAGATCATAACAAGGTCAGAGTCCAGGAGGTACAGAGTGGTACGCAGGTCAGGGCATGCAGAATGGTCAGGCAGGCTAGAGGTCAGGGCATGCAGAATGGTCAGGCAGGCTAGAGGTCAGGGCATGCAGAATGGTCAGGCAGGCTAGAGGTCAGGGCATGAAGAATGGTCAGGCACGCAGGCTAGAGGTTAGGGCATGCAGAATGGTCAGGCAGGCTCGAGGTCAGGGCATGTAGAATGGTCAGGCAGGCTAGAGGTCAGGGCATGCAGAATGGTCAGGCAGGCTAGAAATCAGGGCATGCAGAATGGTCAGGCAGGCTAGAGGTCAGGGCATGCAGAATAGTCAGGCAGGCTAGAGGTCAGGGCATGCAGAATGGTCAGGCAGGCTCGTGGTCAGGGCATGCAGAATGGTCAGGCAGGCTAGAGGTCAGGGCAGGCTGAATGGTCAGGCAGGCGGGCTCAGTGTCAGGGCAGGCAGTATGGTCAGGCAGGCGGGCTCAGTGTCAGGGCAGGCAGTATGGTCAGGCAGGCGGGCTCAGTGTCAGGGCAGGCTGAATGGTCAGGCAGGCGGGCTCAGTGTCTGGGCAGGCTGAATGGTCAGGCAGGCGGGCTCAGTGTCAGGGCAGGCTGAATGGTCAGGCAGGCGGGCTCAGTGTCAGGGCAGGCTGAATGGTCAGGCAGGTGGGCTCAGTGTCAGGGCAGGCTGAATGGTCAGGCAGGCGGGCTCAGTGTCAGGGCAGGCAAACGTCAAAACGGACCTACAAAACAAAGATGGGTTGGGATCAGCCGCAAGGGAAAAACACGCTGGTTTACTTGACATGACAAGACAAACTGGCAACAGACAGACAGAAAACACCGGAATAAATACCCAGGGACTAATGGGGACAACGGGTGACATCTAGAGATGGGTGGAGACAATCACAAAGACAGGTGGAACAGATCAGGGCGTGACAAATATGGCATGATGCTATGAGTACGATATTAAACAATTAGCCTAAGAGTTTGTGTTCATATTGACAGATTACAAAGATGCAAATTGTCCTCAATTTCAGAAATTCCGGGATCAACCAAAAAAACGTGTCCAAACTGTGGCCAAAACCTTGGGGAGAGACTATACTAATGTCAGTTCTATGCAGCCCCACAGCCCGACAGAGAAATGAAAAAACTGGGCCTGGAAAAAATAAAAAAAATCAAACAACGAGGTCCAGAACTGACGCTGAATTCGTCAACCATACGTCCATGTGAGAGAAAATATTGCTGTCACAAGCATTTCTGTTGATATTTTGTTTGAGACAGACGGGAAAAACTTGTTTGTAAGACAATAACTTTTGATGCCTTAGAATGTACAACCTGAGCAAGGAGACTTCATCTCATTTGACAATGTACAGAAGTAATGTCCGTAACATACTTTGTGGCTTCATCTTCGTTGTCTTGGCTTCTTATTTGGCTGCTTTGATCTTCAGAAAATACATCCCTCTGTTAAGTAGCCCACGGAACCCAAGCAGATAAACACACCTGTCTCGGAACAGCAATATGATGCAGTGGTAGCCTACAGAACGTAAGGTAATAAACATAATAGCATGGTAGGCTATATATACTCTATCTTTATGTAGTGTGTTGTCTCTCTTGTTGTGATGTGTGTTTTGTCCTATATTTATATCTTATTTATAAATAAAAACAATTATCCCAGCCCCGGCCCCGCAGGAGGCCTTTTGCCTTTTGGTAGGCCGTCATTGTAAATAAGAATAGGTCCTTAACTGACTTGCCTAGTTAAATAAAGGTTAAATAAATATACAGCATATAAGCTATGATGATATACACGTAGGTCTATATGTGTTTTAATCTATAGCTACACCCTGTTCACTCCTGACTGCACAGCCAGGCACCACTCCAAAACCATCATTAAGTTTGCCGATGACACAACAGTGGTAGGTAGGCCTGATCACCAAGCATCTCCTCCATCAGCCAATAAGCTTTAAAAGAAACAAGACGTTAATTATAGAAACTGTGAGAATAATTACATGATTGGTATTTGTTTGACGAACAATGACACATCATCGTCTTTTTCCAGGAAGACACCATAGAAGCCCTTCTCACCACTACATACAGACCAGGAAGACCAGGAAGACACCATCATATAAGCCCTTCTCACCACTACATACAGACCAGGAAGACACCTCATAGAAGCCCTTCTCACCACTACATACAGACCAGGAAGAAACCTCATAGAAGCCCTTCTCACCACTACATACAGACCAGGAAGACACCTCATAGAAGCCCTTCTCACCACTACATACAGACCAGGAAGACACTTCATAGAAGCCCTTCTCACCACTACATACAGACCAGGAAGACACCTCATAGAAGCCCTTCTCACCACTACATACAGACCAGGAAGACACCAACATAGAAGCCCTTCTCACCACTACATACAGACCAGGAAGACACCAACATAGAAGCCCTTCTCACCACTACATACAGACCAGGAAGACACCAACATAGAAGCCCTTCTCACCACTACATACAGACCAGGAAGACACCATCATAGAAGCCCTTCTCACCACTACATACAGACCAGGAAGACACCATCATAGAAGCCCTTCTCACCACTACATACAGACCAGGAAGACACCATCATAGAAGCCCTTCTCATCACTACATACAGACCAGGAAGACCAGGAAGACACCATCATAGAAGCCCTTCTTACCACTAAACAGAGAGTCAGACTGCTAGATTACATCCGTAAATTATACATAAAACCAAATCGCCAAGGTGTGGTAGCCTAGGGAGGTGGGTTGCTGGTTTAAATCCAGACATCTGACCGTGTTCCTCCAACATCTGTGTGTGTGTGTCTGGATGTGTCTCGGAGGGATTTGGATAAAGCAAAAAGACATCAGTGTCCCACAATTTTTCTTCATGGAAAATTACCTTTTAGTTGGCAATTAATCTTCTTTTAAAAAGAAGACCAACTGCAATATAACATCACAAAAATATACTTCAATACAAAAAGAAGACCAGCATGCACTTTAAAAAGGTATAATTCTATCCTGAACAAAACATCAACACAGAAGAAGGTAGTAGAAACCCTGAGGCTTTATGGAAGTGTTGTTGATTCCCATCCACTGATATCACATGCATCTCCTGTGAGCAGGCAGGACAATGGAGGACATCGCTTCCACAAAGCTTGTCTATTTCAAACCAGCCACACGTCCACTCGAGGAATGCCTTCTGGAATATGTTGCCACATATCTTTCCACTCTAATAACATGAAAAACATACAGAGGTATAAGTAAGGGGCACATTTTACATTAGGGACAAACATGAACCACTAATTCATTCAAATGATCATCGGATGAGTACATACACACTTACCCTGCCAAAGGGCATTGTTCTTCCGTCAAGCATTCTCACAAAGGCTTGACGGGAGTATCCTGGGGCCAACACCTTCATGTCTTCAAAGGACATTAAGAGGTCCACTGTGAAGATGGTCTGGTGAGTCATGGTGGCTGGCCAGTAGCCACTCTTTACAAGGTCGTCAGGAGCAGTTCAGAGCAGGAAGGGACAGGTTGTGGTGCCCTGAGTCAGGAGTAATTATGAGGAAGGAATGAATTACATTCTTTAAACACATTAATAGAAGTAAAGTCCTTAAAAACCACAGACTTTCCATTTATTCCAATCAGGATGAACTGCTTGTCGCTCGTCCCTGTCAGGGCACTGGGGTGGCAACCACACCGCCGTGACACCAAATAATCACAAATAAATTGTTCTATACTGCAAAATACTGATGCATTGACAATTGTGCAGCAGGACCAATAGCAATCCACACAACAGCATCCTCACTGTTGCAATACTGACACTGGCCTAACACAGTACCTTCAGCAGAGAGCATGCTATCCACAATTGTGCACACAAGGCCTGCCTCTCTGCCTAAGTCACATGACAATCTTGCCCCGTGGAACTCCCCATCAGCTCCTGTAGGTCCTGCATCAGGGACTCTTGTGGAGATTTAAAAAAACAAAAAAAAACATGACACAACTCATGAAAAGAAAAGCGTGGCTGTATTAAAAAGGTAGGCATGGCATTTGTTTGGAATTATAGCATACTGTACCAGTATCTTGTGGGGATATGTGCAGGTGCATGGGTTGTGTCGAAGGGTGGGTACTGGTACTGGAAACAATTACATAAAAATGGTTTTGAATTTCTTCATCAACGAAACTTAAGTATAACTTAGTATAACTGTGAGAATCCACTCTGACAGATATATGTCATAAAATGATGATATACTGTATGTCATATTAGATATATATGTCATTAAATGACATGGGCATAACTATTTGATTGTAATGTACATTAGCAGTGACTCTTCTTATTTTGGGAGAAATATCACATTTTGAATCTATTTTTAATACATGCAACCTAAGAGTTCATGCCTGCAAGACAGAGCCTAAGAGTTCACGCCTGCAAGACAGAGGCTGAGAGTTCACGCCTGCAAGACAGAGCCTAAGAGTTCACGCCTGCAAGACAGAGGCTGAGAGTTCACACCTGCAAGACAGAGCCTAAGAGTTCACGCCTGCAAGACAGAGCCTAAGAGTTCACGCCTGCAAGACAGAGCCTAAGAGTTTACGCCTGCAAGACAGAGCCTAAGAGTTCACGCCTGCAAGACAGAGCCTAAGAGTTCACGCCTGCAAGACAGAGCCTAAGAGTTTACGCCTGCAAGACAGAGCCTAAGAGTTCACGCCTGCAAGACAGAGCCTAAGAGTTCACGCCTAGTCCCACATTGAAGTGAAAGCCAGTGAGCCAGCTAAAACTGGTCAGTATATTGCAACTGCATTTAGTACTAGTTAAAAATGTCCTAACAAGGTAGTCATGCTGCCTGACAAGTTGAACGACGTTAGCCTTGAGGCCCTTACTCTCTTGGGGTTCTTGTGCGTAGTGTGATTTCCTTAGGATCATGTGACCTGGCTTCAAGCCTACCTCAGGTCAATACCCCCTCCTACCATTTGCTACTCTGATGAGCAGAAGTATGATAGTGTATGAGGGATCTGTGATAGAGAAGCACAGGTTGTTTCTGAACCGAGGGAGTAGTGTAGCGATCCTAGAGATCCTCTATGAAGAAATTCCCCGAGGGAGATCTCACTCCTGTCATCTCCCTTGGTGTTCCTATAGGGCAGGGTTCCCCCAACCTTTCCCTGACCCCTCCAGACTTTTCACATCCTTGTTTTAACCCTTAACTGACACACACGGTTCAATTAGTCAACGAATCACAAATTATTTTATTTAATTTAATCAGGTGTGTCAATTTAAGGTTAAAAAAATGTGGGGGGGGGCAGTGGAGAGGGTTGGGAAAGCCTTTTTAGGGTCAGATGCCACCAGGGTCAAGCTTTATTTTAGGCGGTGCTCACCCCGCCATTAGCTGCAATATGGTCACCGGATCCGGTAAGGTCAATGTCCTCCACTGTGACTTTTGATGACAATAATATACAATTAACATGAGGCAGCCAGGACTGGCATATGTCATCCATTTCAATTTTTTTTTTACACTTTACATGCATAAACAAACTGAAAAGGTACATAAAACTTACCATGTCTTGAGATCTTCTTAGAACGTTTTAGTCCAGGTCTTTGGTGATGTTGCCTCTGCTGTCCCTCTCTATCCATTGGACAGGGGCAAGGCTAGTGACAGGAGCAGGTGACTGTCACTTTGCAGCTCTATCCTTCTAATCCTAAAGTACTTATTCAAATCAAACATAGAATGGGAATCTGTCTGTGATTACAATTACAACCAAACAACATTGTGGTATGTACCCAGAATTCAACTCCCCTACAAATATACTGGGGAAATGGGAAGAAATATCACTTACAAGCTACATTTTGAAATTATAATAGCTTTCTGGAAGAGCCTCCTCAAATACCGCCCATTCCACATCCCACTCTTTGCTCAAGCTCATTTCTCTATTTGGTTGAACATAAACATTACAGTACGTTAATGTAGAAAAACATTACCAAAATGTGTGATCATATACTATGAGACACAATCAAATATATATAGTAGATTCACATTGTGGATGGTTGATTTTCATTATCGTGGGAACTGTGTTATATTGTGTAAAAGCACAAAGCAAAGCCTCCACAGTTAACAATTAACACTCAAATGTGTTTGTTATTTATCTGCTTTCATTCAGCGCCATCTCAGGTGTGAACAAAACTGGTATTATTATTCATGAACTAGATTTGTGTATTCAAATTTACACAATTGGTATACAGACAGAAAAAAGAGAAGTTTAAAATGTGCAGACACCTGTGTAGATATGTAATCATATTTGAATGGGACACACACAGACCAGAAATACACAAACTACGCTATCAAAGATCTCATTCAAATGCAACAAAGTTTCTTCTGTTATATATTATGTGTTCTATGCAGAGAAATTGTTTTTGTTGCGGTATTCAACACAACCACTGTTTTTATTTGTTTTATTTCACCTTTATTTAACCAGGTGGGCAAGTTGAGAACAGGTTCTCATTTACAACTGTGACCTGGCCAAGATAAAGCATAGCAGTGCAACATAAACAACAACACAGAGTTACACATGGAATGAACAAAACATACAGTCAATAATACAGTAGAAAACAAAGTCTATATACAGTGAGTGCAAATAAGGTCAAATAAGGGAGTTAAGGCAATAAATAGGCCGTGGTGGCAAAGTAATTACAATATGGCAATTAAACACTGGAATGGTAGATGTGCAGAAGATGGATGTGCAAGTAGAGATACTGTGTTGCAAAAGGAGCAAAATAAATAAATACAATATGGGGATGAGGTAGATAGATGGGCTGTATACAGTTGGGTGCACTGATCTGTGAGCTGCTCTGACAGCTGGTTCTTAAAGCTAGTGAGGGAGATGGGAATCTCAGATGATTTTTGCAGTTCGTTCCAGTCAGTGGCAGCAGAGAACTGGAAGGAAAGGCGACCAAAGGAAGAATTGGCTTTGGGGGTGACCAGTGAGATATACCTGCTGGAGTGTGTGCTACGAGTGGGTGCTGCTATGGTGACCAGCGAGCTGAGATAGGGCGGGGCTTTACCTAGCAGAGAGTTGTAGATAACCTGTGGGTTTGGCGATGAGTATGAAGCGAGGGCCAGTCAACGAGAGCATACAGGTCGCAGTGGTGGGTAGTATATGTGGCTTTGGTGACAAAATGGATGGCACTGTGATAGACTGCAGACTGCTAACTGTTATAAGAAGAACGAGCACAACGGTCAGTTCCGGTACAAATGATAAAACGTCAGTTCCGGTGCTACGGAATTATGGGAGATTACGTTTCACAGTCCGTCACTCAATGCCAGACACTTTTAAATCATGAAATAAATAGCTCATTAATTGTCAAAAACGTATTTCCATGTTCTTACTTGATTGATATTATTCATTGTCTTTTTACATGATTAATGTAATTCATAATTCACTGGGGTTGCAACCGGTGGGACCCAAAAAGCTAACATTAGCATACAAGATACTGTTGGCCAGAGCGAATAAATATCACTTCCTGTCTACAAGATAAACCAATTTACCTAACGGATTGAAATAAGAGTTCAGAATTATGCGGGCCGAAATACAGAACATACTAGATTATTTGTCATTTATTGTCCAATAACTTCACGTTCTTACTGTAAAAGAGCTAGATAGCTTCATCCAAATTAGCAGTTATGATTATTTGTACTAATAGCACAAACTCAGGGTGAATCGAGTTTAAAGGGATTTAGAAGGGGTGTGGCATAAGAGATATCTGGTGTTATTGAGTTTAAAGGGATTTAGAAGGGGTGTGACATCAGAGATATCTGGTGTTATTGAGTTTAAAGGGATTTAGAAGGGGTGTGGCATCAGAGATATCTGGTGTTATTGAGTTTAAAGGGATTTAGAAGGGGTGTGGCATCAGAGATATGTGGTGTTATTGAGTTTAAAGGGATTTAGAAGGGGTGTGGCATCAGAGATATCTGGTGTTATTGAGTTTAAAGGGATTTAGAAGGGGTGTGGCATCAGAGATATGTGGTGTAATTGAGTTTAAAGGGATTTAGAAGGGGTGTGGCATCAGAGATATGTGGTGTAATTGAGTTTAAAGGGATTTGGAAGGGATGTGACATCAGAGATATCTGGTGTTATTAGGTTTAAAGGGATTTAGAAGGGGTGTGGCATCAGAGATATCTGGTGTTATTGAGTTTAAATGGATTTAGAAGGGATGTGACATCAGAGATATCTGGTGTTATTGAGTTTACAGGGATTTAGAAGGGGTGTGGCATCAGAGATATCTGGTGTTATTGAGTTTACAGGGATTTAGAAGGGGTGTGGCATCAGAGATATCTGGTGTTATTGAGTTTACAGGGATTTAGAAGGGGTGTGGCATCAGAGATATCTGGGGTTATTGAGTTCGATGCGGCATACGTTTATGCTATTAGTACATAAAAACATTGTGCTTATTTGTGCATATAGTACCTAACTAATGAGAGACTGGGTTGTATCTCTGCACCCTTTCTCTTTCATCAAACTAGTCTCATGTGCATGGCCTGAACCCTGGCTATTTGAAACAATATATTTAGCTCCCTCCCTCCCTCTCTCCGTCCCTCTAGGTATAGGGGCAGGTGTTTAACCTTTCCTGAGGGGTGAGTGTGGTGGGCGGCTGTTAAACGAGTGAAGCGAGAGACTCTTTCACTCTGAATGCAGACGAGTGAACCCCTGGCCTCCTCTCTCCCCAAAGTGAAGCACTGCATATTCTCCTTAATGGAACTAGAATTACTCTCTTTAACCAGGGGACAGAGGGAGGGAGGGAGGGAGGTGGGGAGGGAGGGAGGGGGGGAGGGGGAAGAGATGGAGGGAAGAAGGAGAGGAAGAGGTCAAACTGGTTTGGTTTTTATGTTTTATGATAAATACATTGTGCTGAGGTGTTCTATTGTGTGGACCACAGCCATGGAACACATCAAGGTGATTAAAGTGTTCACCTTGTGTGTGTGTGTGTGTGTGTGCAGTCTATCAATGACATTGGATGTCTTTTTACACAAGACTTACCACTGAAAACATACAGTGGCTTGTGAAAGTATTCATCCCCCTTGGCATTTTTCCTATTTTGTTGCCATGCAACCTGGAATTAAAATACATTTTTGGGGTGTTTATATCATTTGATTTACACAACATGCCTACCACTTTGAAGATGCAAAATATGTTTTATTGTGAAACAAACAAGAAATAAGACAGAAAAACAGAAAAGCGTGTATAACTGTTCACCCTCCCAAAGTCAATACTTTGTAGAGCCACCTTTTGCAGCAATTACAGCTGCAAGTCTCTTGGGGTTTGTCTCTATAAGCTTGGCACATCTAGCCACTGGGATTTTTGCCCATTCTTCAAGGCAAAACTGCTCCAGCTCCTTCAAGTTGGATGGATTCCCCTGGTGTACAGCAATCTTTAAGTCATACCACAGATTCTCAATTGGATTGAGTTCTGGGCTTTGACTAGGCCATTCCAAGACATTTAGATGTTTTCCATGAAATCACTCGAGTGTTGCTTTAGCAGTAGGCTTAGGGTCATTTCCTGCTGGAAGGTGAACCTCCGTCCCAATCTCAAATATCTGGAAGATTGAAACAGGTTCCCCTTAATAATTTCCTTTTATTTAGCACCATCCATCATTCTTTCAATTCCTGACCAGTTTCCCAGTCCCTGACGATTAAAAACATCCACCCAGCATGATGCTGCCACCATCATGCTTAACTATGGGGATGGTTTCCTCGGGGTGATGGGAGCTATTAGGTTGGTGCCAGACATATCGTTTTCCTTGATGGCCAAAAAGCTCAATTTTAGTCTCGTCTGACAAGAGTACCTTCTTCCATCTGTTTGGGGAGTCTCCCACAACACCAACACAAATTTTTCTTTAAGCATTGGCTTTTTTTTGGCCACCCTTCTGTAAAGCCCAGCTCTGTGGAGAGTACTGCTTAAAGTGGTCCTATGGACAGATAATCCAATCTTCGTTGTGGAGCTTCAGGGTTATCTTTGGTCTCTTTGTTGTCTCTCTGATTATTGCCCTCCTTGACTGGTCTGTGAGTTTTGGTGGGCAGCCCTCTCTTGGCAAGTTTGTTGTGGTGCCATATCCTTTACACGATTTAATAATGGATTTAATGGTGCTCTGTGGGATGTTCAAAGTTTCTGATGTTTTTCTGTAACCCATCCCTGATCTGTACTTCTCCAGATCATTTCCCTGACCTGTTTGAGAGCTCCATGGTTTTCATAGTGCCACTTGCTTGGTGGTACTCCTTGCTTATTGGTGTTGCAGACTCTGGTGCCTTTCAGAACCGGAGTATATATACTGAGATCATGTGACACTTAGATTGCACACAGGTGGACTTTATTTAATTAATTATGTGACTTCTGAAGGTTATTGGTTGCACCAGATATTATTTAGGGGCTTCGTAGCAAAGGGGTTGAATAAATATGCATGTACAACTTTTTTTTGAAACAAGTATTTTTTTTCATGACACTTCACCAATTTGCGTATGTCCATTACATGGAATCCAAATAAAAATCAATTTCAATTACAGGTTGTAATGCAACAAAATAGGAAAAACACCAAGGTGGGTGAATACTTTTGCAAGGCACTGTATATGACCAAGAGTATGTGGACACCAAATCATGAGTTTGTCCCCCTGTTGTTGCTATAACAGCCTCTTCTCTTCTGGGATTTTTTTCCACTAGATGTTGGAACATTGCTGCGAGGACTTGCTTCCATTCAGCCACAACAGCATTAGTGAGGTTGGGCACTGATGTTGGGCGATTAGGCCTGGCTCACAGACAGCATCCAATTCATCCCAAAGGTGTTCGATGGGGTCGATGTCAGGGCTCTGTGCAGGCCAGTCATGTTCTTCCACACTGATCTTGACAAACCATTTATGTATGGACCTGGCTTTGTGCATGTGTGCATTGTCATGCTGAAACAGGAAAGGGCCTTCCCCAAACTGTTGACACAAAGTTGGAGGCACAGAAACGTCTCGAATGTCATTGTATGCTGTTGAGTTAAGATTTCCCATCACTGGAACTAAGGGGCCTAGCCCGAACCATGAAAAACAGCCAAGGGACCATTATTTCTCATTTTCAAACTTGAGTTTGAGAGTTGGCACTATGCATTTGGGCAGGTAGTGTTCTCCTGGCATCAGCCAAACCCAGATTCATCCGTCTGACTGCCAGATGGTAAAGTGTGATTCATCACTCCAGAGTACGCGTTTCCACTGCTCAAGAGTGCAATGGCGGCGAGCTTTACACCACTCCAGCCGATGCTTGGTATCGCGCATGGTGATGTTAGGACTGTGTGCGGATGCTCGGCCATGGAAACCCATTTCATGAAGCTCCCAATGAACAATTATTGTGCTGACGTTGCTTCCAGAGGCAGTGAGTGTTGCAACCGAGGACAGACGATTTTTACGTGCTACTCGCGGTTCTGTTCTGTGATCACTTTGTGGCTGAGCCGTTGTTGCTCCTAGATGTTTCCACATGACAATAACAGCCTTTTCAGTTGACTGGGGCAGCTCTAGCAGGGCTATGTGGTGGTGGTATCCTATGACAGTGCCACGATAAAAGCCACTGAGCTCTTCAGTAAGGCCATTCTACTGGCATTGTTTGTCTATGAAGATTGCATGGCTGTGTGCTCGATTTTATACACTTATCAGCAAATGGTGTGGCTGAAATATACAAATTCACTATTTGAAGGGGTGTCCACATACTGCTGTATATATATAGTGTATCTGACAGTGATTTGTTACTCTCACTTCCTTTTGCTAACCTCTACCATAATGACTTTCTTCAGCTGTTTTTTAAGTGACCTCTGATGAGGCCCGGTGTTTATACGAGGCTCAGGAGAGATTTCACATCCTAAAATGAAACAATATTTTTTAACATTTTATAGTTTACAACAAAGCTTCAACTTTGAGGTGCTGTCAGATAATATTGATATTGTTTATTTTTGATAAAAACAGGACTGGTAGCATCCTTGTGTCACTGTCTCCATCAGCCTGGCTCTGATTAATGCTCCTCTGGTGTGTGTGCCTCTTTGTTATTGTTTATTATTTATTTATCCCTTTCATTCCTGTCTTTTTTAGCTTGGCATTTGGAGTCCACTCTGCGAGCGAGCGACATAGCAGTCAAGTATACACCTGGGCATTTCTCTCTCTCTCTCTCCCTCTCACTCTCTGTCTCGCTCGCTCTCCTTTCACAACAGGTATATGTATAACCTCCTTTTATAGTCAGTCCCCTCTCTGTCACCTCTCCCTCCCCCTTCCCTCTCTCCCAGTCGTCAGCAGTGACAGGCAGACAGTTTGGGAGTTTCTATTAAGCCTATTGCATGGTTGAGGGCCTCCACAGATTGGTTACATTTTGTTCTGTGGGCATTAGTGGTCCTCATCCGGCCCATCAGTGTCTGCCGTGGCCGCCGTGATCTATGATTCCACCATCAGACGCCCATAAATCAGCCACTAAAAGGATTTCTCCCCACATATTCCCCCGTTCAATTTATGCCGTTGTAAAAGAAAGGAAAATTACTCATTGACGAGTCCCCCTCTCTCTCTCTCTCTATGATTCTCCGCAATAAAAGGGAAACTGGAGAACAATCGCATCAGGACCCTATGGCTCCTCTCTAATATCATAATTATAGGAATCGTAAAGCGAAACATAACATCTCCAAAAAGTAATGTTGAGAGCTGGGTTTTAGTTCGTCGCTCTCTCTCTCTCTCTCTCTCTCTCTCTCTCTCTCTCTCTCTCTCTCTCTCTCTCTCTCTCTCTCTCTCCCCTCTCTTTTTTGGCATCTCTCTTTCTTCTCCCTCTCTTTATTTCTTTCTCTCTTTAAATGTCAGGAATTTTGGAGAGGATTGTCTTAATTAGGGCTGTTGACCACATCCAGTCCCCCTGAAGCCGTGTGTGTGTGTCTGTGTGTGTGCGTGCGTCTCTATCGTTGAATGCAAATCAGCTGGGCAGCTTCCATACCCACAATACTGTTTGTCCGGATGGGCGTGCGGCTGCTGCGTGTCGTGGGTGACTGGTCATTTTATTGCCCACAATCTCCAAATGAACTTCCTCCCTGTGTCTCTGTCTTTCATCTCTCTCACTCCCTCTTTCTACTCCTCTATCATGCATTTCCTACAATCTAGTTCTTTACTTTACTTCTCTCTCGCTCTTTACTTTTTTTCTCTCTCTCTCTCTCTCTGTCTCTCTCTCTCTCTTCACACTCTCCCTCTCTTTCCACATTATTTTCATTCACCCACTCTCTCCATCTGTCATCCCCCTCTTCTCTCAGCTGTAAGACATATCAGCTGATCTAATTATATTCTAATAAGGCATATTAATAGTATTCCCATCTATCTCCAGTTTAGGTATTATGACCGGTGTCACCGCTGTTTGAGTAAGATGCGCCAATAGAGATGGCAGCTTCTCTTCAAGAAACTGTGCAGTATTTCTTTTTTTTCGCCCAGAAAACCTTAAGTGCTATTACATACAGCCGGGAATAACTTTTGGAAATCAGAGAGACGTCAACTTACCAGCACAACAACCAGGAATACAACTTTCCCAAAGCGGATACTTTGTCTCCACCTCTCAGGGAATTTGAACTGATTCCAGAGGCCGACCCAAAATGACGCCAGCGGAGTGAGGCTTTGGATGTGCGCACACCACCCACTGCTTCCGAGTATATTACTCATTAATGTCCAGTCCCTAGTTAAAGCCACTTCTGGGAAAATTGGAAGACACTAAACAAATAACACCACAAATAATTATCTATCCAAAATGGGTAAACCACTTCTCCAATCTTTTTGGCCCTATAAGTCTATGGATACTTCAATTACATTGAGCTGATTTCTGACGTGCTGTTCCTTCTTTTTACGTAGTGTATTTCGGTATTGAATTAGAATTCACCATAGTGAAGGCGTAGACTCAGGTTTTCTGGGTCTCTATGTTTTTGGTTGGACAGGTTTCTGTCATGTTTTGTCTTAGATTGTCTTGTCATTTTGCTTTTCCCTCTGTTCATTTTCCCCCTGCTGGTCTTTTTAGGTTCGTTCCCCTTTTTCTCTCTCCCTTCCTCTCTCTCTCTTCTCTCTATCGTTCCGTTCCTGCTCCCAGCTGTTCCTATTCCCCTAATCAATCATTTAGTCTTCCCACACCTGTTCCCGATCCTTTTCCCTGATTAGAGTCCCTATTTCTCTCCTTGTTTTCCGTTCCTGCCCTGTCGGATCCTTGTCTATTGTTCACCGTGCTGTGTCTATGTATCGCCCTGTCGTGTCGTGTTTCCCTCAGATGCTGCGTGGTGAGCAGGTGTCTGAGTCTGCTACGTTCAAGTGCCTTCCCGAGGCAACCTGCAGTTCTTGATCAAGTCTCCAGTCTGTTCTCGTCTTTACGAGTAGAATTATGCCTTTTGATTGTAAAGTTACTTTACTGGATTAAAGACTCTGTTTTCGCCAAGTCGCTTTTGGGTCCTCATTCACCTGCATAACAGTTTCTCAGTTTTTGCATTCTTCATCAAACCATTTGTCATTCATTGTCTTCGGTTTTCTATTTGAATGTTTTAGATTTGATAGGGAAGCTGAGAGGTCAAATATACTGTTTAGATTTTCTACTGTCAAGTTTATACCTTCAGTTTAACAGTGGAACATTTTGTCTAGGAAGTTGTCTAAAAGGGATTGAATTTGTTGTTGCCTAATTGTTCTTTGGTAGGTTTCCACACTACATTCCTTCCATCTATAGCATTTCTTAATGACACTCAGTTCCTTTGGCTTTGATGCCTCATGATTGAGTATTGCTCTTTTCACGTAGACTGCGATTTTGCTGTGATCTGATAGGGGTGTCAGTGGGCTGACTGTGAACTCTCTGAGAGACTCTGGGTTTAGGTCAGTGATAAAGTAGTATTCAGTACTACTGCCAAGAGATGAGCTATAGGTGTACCTATCATAGGAGTCCCCTCGAAGCCTACCACTGACTATGTACATACCCATCTCTCTCTGTCTCTGTCTCTCGCTCTCTCTCTGTGAGTAGGTATCTGTCTGACAGTTGGTGTGTGAGCTATATGGTGTGTAGCTCAGAGACTGTATCAGTAGGGGTGTATTTGTCACAAGGAACAAAGGTTCAGACTCAAAGGAGCAAAGGAAAGGGATCATCTCTATTAAACAATTAAAGTCTAAACTGTAATTGCCTTACTTTATCTTATGGGCTAGTAACACAGTCACGTAAGTTCATAGGGACACTGGATCACATGAGAATTTTCCGAACAGTCTGCCTGTACGTGCGTGTGTGTGCGTGTGTGTGTGTGTGTGGGGGGGGGGCTTGCGTGTGCATGTTTGTGTGCTCTTCACCCAACAGACATGCACATGCACACACACACAAACACACACACTCAAACACCCCCCCACGCATATAAACAGTCTCTCTCCACCTCATGTCTTCTCTTCCTCATTCCTCATCATATCTTCTCTTCCTCTTTCCTCATCATATCTTCTCTTTCTCTTTCCTCATCATATCTTCTCTTTCCTCATCATATATTCTCTTTCTCTTTCCTCACCATATCTCCTATTTCCTCATAATTTCTTCTCTTTTTCTTTCCTCACCATATCTCCTATTTACTCATCATGTCTACTCTTCCTCTTTCCTCATCATATCTTCTCTTCCTCTTTCCTCATCATATCTTCTCTTCCTCTTTCCTCATCATATCTTCTTTTTCCCTCATCATATCTTCTCTTTCCTCATCATATCTTCTCTTTCTCTTTCCTCATCATATCTTCTCTTTCTCTTTCCTCACCATATCTCCTCTTTCCTCATCATATCTTCTCTTTCTCTTTCCTCACCATATCTCCTATTTACTCATCATGTCTTCTCTTCCTCTTTCCTCATCATATCTTCTCTTTCCCTCATCATATCTTCTCTTTCCTCATCATATCTTCTCTTACTCTTTCCTCATCATATCTTCTCTTTCTCTTTCCTCACCATATCTCCTCTTTCCTCACCATATCTTCTCTTTCTCTTTCCTCACCATATCTCCTATTTACTCATCATGTCTTCTCTTCCTCTTTCCTCATCATATCTTCTCTTTCCCTCATCATATCTTCTCTTTCCCTCATCATATCTTCTCTTTCCTCATATCTTCTCTTTCTCTTTCCTCATCATGTCTTCTCTTCCTCTTTCCTCATCATGTCTTCTCTTCCTCTTTCCTCATCATATCTTCTCTTTCCCTCATCATATCTTCTCTTTCCTCAACATATCTTCTCTTTCCTCATCATATCTTCTTTCCTCAATATATCTTCTCTTTCCTCATCATATCTTGACTTTCTCTCTAATCATCATATCTTGACTTTCTCTCTACTCATCATATCTACCCTTTCTCTCTACTCATCATATCTTGACTTTCTCTCTACTCATCATATCTTGACTTTCTCTCTACTCATCATATCTACCCTTTCTCTCTACTCATCATATCTTGACTTTCTCTCTACTCATCATATCTTCCCTTTCTCTCTACTCATCATTTCTTCCCTTTCTCTCTACTCATCATATCTTCCCTTTCTCTCTCTCCACAGAATCACCTCATAACTTCATTAATCTGCTTCAACCATTGACCTCTTCATCTCTTCTCTCCATATCCTCTCTTTCTCTCACCCTTCACCCCTCTATTTCTCACCCTTTCACCCCAGGGGAGTTGTGTGTTTATGTTGACTTCATGTCCATGCCCATCTCTCCCACTGTTCTCCACATATAGCAGAAGTACCTCTTATCCTTCTCCTTGACCCAGCCTGTCTGAACCAAACTTTACAGCATCCTGCTACAACTTTGTTCCAGGAGTATGTTTGGTCACATCGTCTGTCAGACCAGGACCTGTGTGTTTGGTCACATCGTGTTTCAGACCAGGACCTGTGTGTATGGTCACATCGTGTTTCAGATCAGGACCTGTGTGCTTGGTCACATCGTGTTTCAGACCAGGACCTGTGTGTATGGTCACATCGTGTTTCAGATCAGGACCTGTGTGTTTGGTCACATCGTGTTTCAGACCAGGACCTGTGTGTATGGTCACATCGTGTTTCAGACCAGGACCTGTGTGTATGGTCACATCGTGTTTCAGACCAGGACCTGTGTGTATGGTCACATCGTGTTTCAGATCAGGACCTGTGTGCTTGGTCACATCGTGTTTCAGACAGAGGCTTGCTCCCTAGCTGTGGAGAATAAAGGAGGGGAGAAAGGGGTCAGACAACTCTTTACCCTCCCAGTTGTCAGCCAGTTGAACCGTTCCACAGGTGAAGCCTGCCTGCCTACCAGCCTGCCTTTCTTCTTCAGGCCTGGGGTTAAGGTTAGGCCTAGGTGGACAGGAGGCGGGCAGAGGTTTGTCCTTGTCTGGGCACATCTCTGAAGCCACGGTCGGGCACACCCCCTCTCCTCCTCCCTGGTTCCCGTAATCACAAGGTGTTAAGGGAACCCGTCGACTTTGGACCATGCGTGTTACATTTAATACGGCCCCCATGCGGAACCAATGCACAGCCCACACACACTCCATATCCCTAACGGGAGACACACATTTTGCACGCTGTGATGGGGAGACACTAGACAGAGAGAGAGAGCAAGAGAGAGAGAGAACAAGAGAGAGAGAGAACAAGAGAGAGAGAGAACAAGAGAGAGAGAGAACAAGAGAGAGAGAGAACAAGAGAGAGAGAGAACAAGAGAGAGAGAGAACAAGAGAGAGAGAGAACAAGAGAGAGAGAACAAGAGAGAGAGAGAACAAGAGAGAGAGAGAACAAGAGAGAGAGAGAACAAGAGAGAGAGAGAACAAGAGAGAGAGAACAAGAGAGAGAGAGAACAAGAGAGAGAGAACAAGAAATAAATAAAAAATATTAAAAAATAGAGAGGGAGACAGAAAGACAGAACGAGAGAGAGAAAAGGAGAGAGACCTACTTTTGCATTTTATTGTGCAAAATCAAACACAGGAGACTACAAAAATGTTAATATTTATTATAAGTCTAGTGGAATGAGAATTTTTACATTATCTGGATTCTTCACAGCAATGACTTTATTTGGCAATATAATTTTTATTTGCTTGTGAAACACAATGATTATCTTTTAAAATCCACTGAAATGTCATGCAACTTGTTCTAGCATAGCCTCCCATGTAGCTCAGTTGGTAGAACATTATGCATTAAACGCCAGGGTTGTGGGTTTGATTCCCATGGGGGACCAGTATTAAAATGTATTCACTCACTACAAATGTAGTTGCTCTGGATAAGAGTTCATGGTAAATACATCTTTAGTCCTTCTTGGTCGTTTACCAGCCATGAGTCCTCATCACCACCGAACAACCACAGTATCTCTCCAGGATACTACGGCCCTAATTCACTTCTCCAAATCCTCGGACTGTCAACAGAGGAAAACAAACAGAGCAGGCGGATTTAGTCGGTCACAACGAGACACATTTCTGCCACGACAACACAAAAGTCATGTTCCAAATGAAACTGAGGAGGTTTTCAATCAAGACAGAGTCGGTATAATTATTTCAAACACGGGAAAGCAAATCACTTTAGGACGTGGATTTACATCTCATTAAGGCCATACAAAGACAGGATTACCCAAACAGACTGGGAAAGCTCTCTTTTTTTGGACTACTCCTCATCTCCTATGGGTGAGTGGAAACAGACATGTACTCGGTGTGTGAGAGACAAAGGCATTATGAAGAAAAGTAAAAACAACTACCAATCATATTAATTACTGTGAGATTGTTGAGCATGAGCTTTTTAAGCATGAATCAAATCAAATGTCATTATTACACATATTTTGCAGATGTCGCAGTTGCAGCGAAATTCTTGTTTCTAGCTCCAACAGTGCAGTAATACCTATCAATACAAAATAATACTCACATTTCCCCCAAATTTAAAGAAAGGAATTAAGAATCAGTCGTGATACAAAGACTAATGGACAATAATAATGGGAGGGACAGGAGACCAGAGGTGGCAGAATGGAGTGGTCAGGTTGGGGTGTCGGGTTTCAGCATAGACTGACAGTTGGTGGGGGCAATTCCCTGTGCTGTTCTGTAGGCAAATACCAGGGTCTTGGAAAGCACCACACTCTTAGAAGTAATGGTGGCTGGAAGAACCCTTTGGGTTATCACACTGGCAGAACCGTTCCAGTTCACACATGTTCCTTGAGGAAACTCTCTGAAAATGGTCTTCAAAGGAACCCCTGTGTAAAGGTTCCAACTAGAACCTTTTTATGATGGGAGGGTTTTAATTGTAAACCTTTTAAAACTAAATAATTTATTGTAGAGGTGGCAGCCTTTCAGATAGTTATTTTTGGCCACCTGTTAGCATAAATGTCATTCCTGTTCATCATGTTAAATTTGTACACTGCAAATTAAAATGTTAATTGGATATTTATGCATATGACATATTATAATATAATATTAACATTGCTGATTATACATAGTAATAAAGTGGTAATTATTCCAACGTTGGGATTTGCATATGCTCTTGAGGAACTCATACACCTCTGTTAACTCCAAGGGAAGGTAGCCTAGCGTTGAAGTGTGTTGGGCCAGTAACTGAAATGTCGCTGGTTTGAATCTCTGCGTTGGCAAGGTGGCGAAGCCTGGTGTTCTGTCCTTGAACAAGGCAGTTAACTCCCAGTAACTGGGAACCGGTGATGTTGATTAAAGCAGCTCGCCACACCTCTCTGATTCAGAGAAGACTCGCCACACCTCTCTGATTCAGAGAAGACTCGCCGCACCTCTCTGATTCAGAGAAGATTCGCCACACCTCTCTGATTCAGAGAAGACTCGCCGCACCTCTCTGATTCAGAGAAGACTCGCCACACCTCTCTGATTCAGAGAAGACTCGCCACACCTCTCTGATTCAGAGAAGACTCACCACACCTCTCTGATTCAGAGAAGACTCGCCACACCTCTCTGATTCAGAGAAGACTCGCCACACCTCTCTGATTCAGAGAAGACTCGCCACACCTCTCTGATTCAGAGAAGACTCGCCGCACCTCTCTGATTCAGAGAAGACTCGCCGCACCTCTCTGATTCAGAGAAGACTCGCCACAACTCTCTGATTCAGAGAAGACTTGATTCAGAGAAGACGGTTGAATACATTCAGTTGTGTAACTGACAAGGTTTCCCTGAAACAGGATCCCCAGGGTTCCTCGAGTCACCACTAATTCTGTGAGTGCATGGTATCCATCTTAATGCCATGCCCCTACTAAGCCGAGCTTGGTGGTAACTCTAAGATGTTTCTTCTGTCTGTAATTAAATAATTGAATTGCTTAATTTAATTTAAATCTTTAAACCCTTCCTTCTTTCCAGGAAAGCTCTGGCCTCGACCTGTGAGTCATACCTCCAAGTTTTCCCAACATAGCCCACCTCACCCATCACTTCCTCCCTCCTCCTCACCACTCTCTTGCCTCTGCCTCCTCAACCCTCTTGTAACGGTTTTCTTGAGTCGAAGGAGAGGCAGACCAAAACGCAGCGTGGTTATTATTCATGGTTCTTTAATAAAGAAACTATACATGAATAGACTAACAAAACAAGAAATGTGAAAAAACCAAAACAGCCCTATCTGGTGCAAACACAGAGACAGGAACAATCACCCACCAAAACCCAACACCAAACAGGCTACCTAAATATGGTTCCCAATTAGAGACAATGACTAACACCTGCCTCTGATTGAGAACCATATCAGGAAAACACAGAAACATACATACTAGACACACAACATAGATTGCCCACTCAGATCACACCCTGACCAAACAAAACATAGAAACATACAAAGCAAATTATGCGCAGGGTGTGACACCTCTCTTCCTCCCATCTCCTCACCCCTCTCTGCCTCCCACCTCCTCACCCCTCTCTGCCTCCCATCTCCTCACCCCTCTCTGCCTCCCACCTCCTCACCCCTCTCATCCTCCCTCTGCACCCAACCCATCCTCAAATGCCTTACTGCCTTTTCCTCGCCCTTTCTCACCCCCCTAATTCTCCCCCTCCTCACCCTCTCCCCCACCTTGCCATCCTCTCATGGTAGCACCAGCCTGTCTTTTCTTACCCTCTCTTCCTTCTCTCTCTCAGTCCCTAGGAAGGTAATTGACTTGTATAATTGGCTCAAGAGATGACAATCGTGTGTGTCTGCGTATGTTGGTGTGCGTGTGTGTGTGGCAGCTGATCCAGCCAGCTGACTGCTAGCCTAATGGATAGCTTGTTAAGCAATTTGGATCCCGGTGAGGATCTATTGATGTCTGGGTGAACAGACTTGTACATAGAAGCTGAGACAAGCACACACCTAATAGCAAAAAACAGCCTGCCCAAATGCCTGTGTGAATGTAGTGGTTTGTTTGAACTGTGAAGATTATTTAGCGTTTAAACAACAAAACACAGTGTCTATTTTAACAATCTCAGCCTTTACATATCTAAACGACAACATAATCTTTCTTACCCTAAACCCTTTGTTTTATTATATGCTTAGCCTACCTTTGAGTGTGTGTGTCTGTGTGTGTGAGCGTGTGTGTGCATGAGTGTTTGCATGTGTGTGTCTGCGTGTGTGTCTGTGTGTGTGCTTGCGTGGTTGTGTGTGTGTGTGCTTGCGTTTGTGTGTGTGTGTTGAGGGAAGCAGTGAAGTGTCATCAAATGATGTTATTGTCTCCCTGTCACAACCAGTGAGTAGCTAACTGGCAACATTAGCGCTGTCTCCTCTGGCAGCTCAAGGTGTGGAGGCTGTGTCTAAGCAGGTTAAAGTGACTAGTGTTCAATTTATTAAAGTGGCCAATGATACCAAGTCTGTAGGTAGGTAGCTGCCTCCTTGTGCTAGTGGTGGCTGTTTAACAATCTGATGGCCTTGAGATATAAGCTGTTTTTCAATCTCTCTGTCCCAGCTTTGATACACCTGTACTGACCTCGCCTTCTGGGTCGAAGCGGGGTGAACAGGCAGTGGTTCGGGTGGTTATTGTCCTTGATGATCTTTTTTACCTTCCTGTGACATCATACAGTATTTTGTGTGTTCAGATGCCCTGTGTGGATGAAGTCATGAAACCTTATGACAATCAGATTAATGTTAGAGACACCAGTTCCCATTTGGACACGCGCCCCCACCCCCCCAGCTGGAATGTGGCGCAGGGAACGCAAGAAATATTCCTAAAAATATTTAACCTCCACACATTAACAAGTAAAATAGCTCAAATGAAAGATAAACAAGTTGTTTATCTAGCCAGCAAGTCAGATTTCTAAAATGTTTTACAGCTAAAACATAGCACATATTTATGTCAAACCACCACCGCAGACATAGCTCATTAGCATAGCAAGTAGGAAAAAATATGCAATCAACAAACGCAGGATTAAAAGAAAAATAATTTCACTAACCTTTTGAAATCTTCATCAGATGACAGTAATATAACATGTTACACAGTACATTCATTTTTTTTTTCAATAATATGCTATATATATCCATAAATCTCTGTTTACAATGATGTATCGTTCAAAAAATGCTACCCAAATGTCCTGAGAAATGACGATAGCCCCGGCAGATAAAGTCAGCTAACAAGGAATACACATCATAAACTTTGACTAAATATGCATGTTTTACATATGTATAGCAAGATACACTTCTTCTAAATGCAATTGCATTGTTACATTTAATTTTAACGTTACATTTTGCATTCACTAGACTATAATATGGAGTCGGCGCTCCCACAGTAGCATAATGACTCCTTTATCTTGGAGTCGACAGAAACCCAAAATTAATACATTAAATATTCCCTTACCTTTGTTGTTCTTCCATCAAACGACCTGGAAGGGATTATACTTACCAAACCAGCATTTAGTTTTCAAGTCTACGTCTTTCGGTTCTCAAAATACCCACATTTCGGTCGAAATTTACGCAAAATTGATGTAGTTGCGCACCAAAGAGATAGTTTGGGAGAATGCATATTTTGAGAGTTCTGCTTTACACAGAGACACAATTTAAACGGTTTTAAAAGCTTTAGAGTGTTTTCTATTCAATAATATTTTTTATTTGCATATATTAGCAACTTTTGACCAAAAATAATTATGTTTACCATGGGCACGCAATTACTCCAGCGGGGGCAGTAGACAGCCCTATCCCTAAGAGGTTAAATGAACTACGTTTTTCAGAGAAGAAGTTGTTTAATTAGTCTGGAAGCAAGACTTCGATGTCTGGTTTTCTTTTAGCAACCGTGATTGTCTGTAGACCCTGCAACATACATCTCGTGTTTGAGCTGTTGAATTGTGACTCCACTTTGTCTCTATACTGACACTTTGCTTTTTTGATGACTTTATGGAGGGAATAACTACACTGTTTGTATTCAGCCATATTTCTAGTCGCCTTGCCATGATTAAATGAGGTGGTACATGCTTTCAGTTTTGCGCGAATGCTGCCATCAATCCACGGTTTCTGGTTAGGGAAGGTTTTAATAGTCACAGTGGGTACAACATCTCCTATTCACTTCCTTATAAACTCAGTGAGTCAGCGTATACGTCAATCTGAGGCTACCCGGAACATATCCCAGTCCACGTGATCGAACCAATCTTGAAGCGTGGAATCATATTGGTCAGACCAGCACTGAATAGATTTAAGCACGAGCGCTTCCTGTTTTAGCTTCTGCCTATAGGAAGGGAGCAACAAGATGGAGTAATGGTCAGATTTGCTAAAAAGAGGGTGAGGGAGGGCCTCGTATACATCGCTGAAGTTAGAGTAGCAATGGTTGAGCATGTTACTCGCTCACGTACTACAATCGATATGCTTATAGAATTTAGGTAGCCTTGTTCTCAAATTAGCTTTGTTAATTAAAACCTCTTTAGGATAGGGGACGGTTGCGTCCCACTTGGGCAAAAAAACAGGGAAAATGCAGCGCAAATATTGATATACGACTTGGGAAACCATGCAGTTTATTAGGCTACTGATTAAATAAGTTATGATGAACTTCACAGGGTGGTGTAAGAGCACGGTGATGAGCTTGATGCTCCTTTCCAATAAATATCCAGGGTCTTATTCTGTATGACATGATGGTCAATGCTTGACTGGCATTTCCTCTTATCTATAATAATCTCATCCACACAGCCTGCCCACACTGTATCTCAGAGCAACAAGTCATTTGGTGAAGCACTCCGCCGGTGGGGAAATGCATCTATTTTATTTCATGTGGATTTTAGTGTATTCGCATGAAAATCTGTCGCCAATTGGATGGAAACCTAGCTAGGGAATAGGAAATGTGTCGAATGTTCAAATATAATTGATTGAAATGTCTGATTTTGCAAAGAATAAGGATAAATAAGGGTTCATATCGAATTTCATGTAGTCAATTACAACCAGACCTCAGTCGAAATAACATTGGTTTGCTTTCAAGTACATGAGGTGTGCTTGATTTGCGAGACACAGCAGGTGGACGGGATTTGTGATGTGACACTGAATCCCATGACTTTAAAGACCAACACACACATTTTGAGTTTGATGGAATATCACGTGTGTACACACAAGCACGCACACATACCCCACCCCCCATCCACACACACACATACACACACACTTTAATGTGTGTGTCTATGCATACAATGATCAGTAGAAGTGTATGAAGCAGCCTGGGGAGACTTGGCATTCTGGAGGAAATGTTAGTTTTAACAAGTCATTTATTTGACTGATTTGCTGTAACTGATCTGCACCTGGCCATCAGAGCGTGAAAAACCCTCTGCCATCCCAAGCCCATCCTCATTGGCTTCAAACACCTCACTCACCTGATACATAGGGACACACACACACACACACACACACACACACACACACACACACACACACACACACACACACACACACACACACACACACACACACACACACACACACACACACGCACACACGCACACACGCACACACGCACGCACGCACGCACGCACACACACACACACGCACACACCCTCTGTCTTTTCTCCGTTACCCTCTGTCTTTTCTCCGTTACCCTCTGTCTTTTCTCCCTTACCCTCTGTCTTTTCTTTGTTACCCTCTGTCTTTTCTCCGTTACCCTCTGTCTTTTCTTTGTTACCCTCTGTCTTTTCTCCGTTACCCTCTGTCTTTTCTCTCTTAACCTCTGTCTTTTCTCCTTTACCCTCTGTCTTTTCTCCGTTACCCTCTGTCTTTTCTCCGTTACCCTCTGTCTTTTCTCCCTTACCCTCTGTCTTTTCTCCGTTACCCTCTGTCTTTTCTCCGTTACCCTCTGTCTTTTCTCCCTTACCCTCTGTCTTTTCTCCGTTACCCTCTGTCTTTTCTCCTTTACCCTCTGTCTTTTCTCCGTTACCCTCTGTCTTTTCTCCGTTACCCTCTGTCTTTTCTCCCTTACCCTCTGTCTTTCTCCGTTACCCTCTGTCTTTTCACCTTTTCACCTCCTCTAAGGCACTGCATCTCGGTGCTAGAGTCGTCACTACAGATCCTGGTTCGATTCCAGGCTGTATCACAACTGGACGTGATTGAGAGTCCCATTGGCCCATTGGCTTGGGTAGGCTGTTATTGATAATAAGAATATCTTCTTAAGTGACTTTCCTAGTTAAAAACAGGCAAAAAAATATATATATATATACTATGCAAAAACCGTTGACCTATTTTACATTTTTACATTTAAGTCATTTAGCAGACGCTCTTATCCAGAGCGACTTACACCTATACAAGCCAAAGCACTCATAGGTGTCATGCAGGTGAAAGAGGACCCAAAAGCGACTTGGCGAAAACAGAGTCTTTAATCCAGTAAAGTAAATACAATCAAAAAAACACAACTTTCACTCGAAATGACGAGGACAAACTGGAGACTCGATCTTGAACAGCAGGTGAACAGCAGGTTGCCTCGGGAAGGCACTTGAACCAAACAGACTCAGACAACTGCTCACCACGCAGCATCTGAGGACAACACGACACGACAGGGCGATACACAAACACAGCACGATGAATTCTAGACAAGGAACCGACAGGGCAGAAACGAATAACAAGGAGAGAAATAGGGACTCTAATCAGGGAAAAGGATCGGGAACAGGTGTGGGAAGACTAAATGATTGATTAGGGGAATAGGAACAGCTGGGAGCAGGAACGGAACGATAGAGAGAAGAGAGAGCGGGAGAGTGAGAGAGGGAGGGGGAGAGAGAGGGATAGAAAGAGGGAAAGAACCTAATAAGACCAGCAGAGGGAAACGAATAGAAGGAGAAGAACAGGGACAAGGCATGATAATCAAAGACAAAACATGACAGTACCCCCCCACTCACCGAGCGCCTCCTGGCGCACTCGAGGAGGAATCCTGGCGGCAACGGAGGAAATCATCAATGAGTGAACGGTCCAGCACGTCCCGAGACGGAACCCAACTCCTCTCCTCAGGACCGTAACCCTCCCAATCCACTAAGTATTGGTGACCCCGTCCCCGAGAACGCATGTCCATGATCTTATGTACCTTGTAAATAGGTGCGCTCTCGACAAGGACGGGAGGGGGAGGGAAGACGAACGGGAGTGCGAAGAAAGGGCTTGACACAGGAGACATGGAAGACAGGATGGACGCGACGAAGATGTCGCGGAAGAAGCAGTCGCACAGCGACAGGATTGACGACCTGGGAGACACGGAACGGACCAATGAACCGCGGAGTCAACTTACGAGAAGCTGTCGTAAGAGGAAGGTTGCGAGTGGAAAGCCACACTCTCTGGCCGCAACAATACCTTGGACTCTTAATCCTGCGTTTATTGGCGGCTCTCACAGTCTGTGCCCTGTAACGGCAAAGTGCAGACCTCACCCTCCTCCAGGTGCGCTCACAACGTTGGACAAACGCTTGAGCGGAGGGAACGCTGGACTCGGCAAGCTGGGATGAGAACAGAGGAGGCTGGTAACCCAGACTACTCTGAAACGGAGATAACCCGGTAGCAGACGAAGGAAGCGAATTGTGAGCGTATTCTGCCCAGGGGAGCTGTTCTGCCCAAGACGCAGGGTTTCTGAAAGAAAGGCTGCGTAGTATGCGACCAATCGTCTGATTGGCCCTCTCTGCTTGACCGTTAGACTGGGGATGAAACCCGGAAGAGAGACTGACGGACGCACCAATCAAACGACAGAACTCCCTCCAAAACTGTGACGTGAATTGCGGGCCTCTGTCTGAAACGGCGTCTAACGGGAGGCCATGAATTCTGAATACATTCTCGATAATGATTTGTGCCGTCTCCTTAGCGGAAGGAAGTTTAGCGAGGGAATGAAATGTGCCGCCTTAGAGAACCTATCGACAACCGTAAGAATCACAGTCTTCCCCGCAGACAAAGGCAGACCGGTAATGAAGTCTAGGGCGATGTGAGACCATGGTCGAGAAGGAATGGGGAGCGGTCTGAGACGACCGGCAGGAGGAGAGTTACCCGACTTAGTCTGCGCACAGTCCGAACAAGCAGCCACGAAACGGCGCGTGTCACGCTCCTGAGTCGGCCACCAAAAGCGCTGGCGAATAGACGCAAGAGTGCCTCGAACACCGGGATGACCAGCTAACTTGGCAGAGTGAGCCCACTGAAGAACAGCCAGACGAGTGGAAACAGGAACGAAAAGGAGGTTACTAGGACAAGCGCGCGGCGACGCAGTGTGCGTGAGTGCTTGCTTAACCTGTCTTTCAATTCCCCAGACTGTTAACCCGACAACACGCCCATAAGGAAGAATCCCCTCGGGATCAGTAGAAGCCACAGAAGAACTAAACAGACGGGATAAGGCATCAGGCTTGGTGTTCTTGCTACCCGGACGGTAAGAAATCACAAACTCGAAACGAGCGAAAAACAACGCCCAACGAGCTTGACGGGCATTAAGTCGTTTGGCAGAACGGATGTACTCAAGGTTCTTATGGTCTGTCCAAACGACAAAAGGAACGGTCGCCCCCTCCAACCACTGTCGCCATTCGCCTAGGGCTAAGCGGATGGCGAGCAGTTCACGGTTACCCACATCATAGTTGCGCTCAGATGGCGACAGGCGATGAGAAAAATAAGTGCAAGGATGAACCTTATCGTCAGACTGGAAGCGCTGGGATAGAATGGCTCCCACGCCTACCTCTGAAGCGTCAACCTCGACAATGAATTGTCTAGTGACGTCAGGAGTAACGAGGATAGGAGCGGACGTAAAACGTTCTTTTAGAAGATCAAAAGCTCCCTGGGCGGAACCGGACCACTTAAAACACGTCTTGACAGAAGTAAGAGCTGTGAGAGGGGCAGCAACTTGACCGAAATTACGAATGAAACGCCGATAGAAATTAGCGAAACCTAAAAGCGCTGCAACTCGACACGTGACCTTGGAACGGGCCAATCACTGACAGCTTGGACCTTAGCGGAATCCATCTGAATGCCTTCAGCGGAAATAACGGAACCGAGAAAAGTAACGGAGGAGACATGAAAAGAGCACTTCTCAGCCTTTACGTAGAGACAATTCTCTAAAAGGCGCTGTAGAACACGTCGAACGTGCTGAACATGAATCTCGAGTGACGGAGAAAAAATCAGGATATCGTCAAGATAGACAAAAACAAAGATGTTCAGCATGTCTCTCAGAACATCATTAACTAATGCCTGAAAAACAGCTGGCGCATTGGCGAGACCAAACGGCAGAACCCGGTACTCAAAATGCCCTAACGGAGTGTTAAACGCCGTTTTCCACTCGTCCCCCTCTCTGATGCGCACGAGATGGTAAGCGTTACGAAGGTCCAACTTAGTAAAGCACCTGGCTCCCTGCAGAATCTCGAAGGCTGATGACATAAGGGGAAGCGGATAACGATTCTTAACCGTTATGTCATTCAGCCCTCGATAATCCACGCAGGGGCGCAGAGTACCGTCCTTCTTCTTAACAAAAAAGAACCCCGCCCCGGCCGGAGAGGAAGAAGGCACTATGGTACCGGCGTCAAGAGACACAGACAAATAATCCTCGAGAGCCTTACGTTCGGGAGCCGACAGAGAGTATAGTCTACCCCGAGGAGGAGTGGTCCCCGGAAGGAGATCAATACTACAATCATACGACCGGTGAGGAGGAAGGGAGTTGGCTCGGGACCGACTGAAGACCGTGCGCAGATCATGATATTCCTCCGGCACTCCTGTCAAATCGCCAGGTTCCTCCTGAGAAGTAGGGACAGAAGAAACGGGAGGGATGGCAGACATTAAACACTTCACATGACAAGAAACGTTCCAGGATAGGATAGAATTACTAGACCAATTAATAGAAGGATTATGACATACTAGCCAGGGATGACCCAAAACAACAGGTGTAAACGGTGAACGAAAAATCAAAAAAGAAATAGTCTCACTGTGGTTACCAGATACTGTGAGGGTTAAAGGTAGTGTCTCAAATCTGATACTGGGAAGATGACTACCATCTAAGGCGAACATGGGCGTAGGCTTCTCTAACTCTCTGAAAGGAATGTCATGTTTCCGAACCCATGCTTCGTCCATGAAACAACCCTCAGCCCCAGAGTCTATCAAGGCACTACATGTAGCACCGAACCGGTCCAGCGTAGATGGACCGACAAAGTAGTACAGGATCTTGATGGAGAGACTTGAGTAGTTGCGCTCACCTGTAGCCCTCCGCTTACTGATGAGCTCTGGCTTTTACTGGACATGAATTAACAAAATGTCCAGCAACTCCGCAATAGAGGCACAGGCGGTTGGTGATCCTCCGTTCCCTCTCCTTAGTCGAGATGCGAATCCCTCCCAGCTGCATGGGCTCAGTCTCTGAGCCAGAGGAGGGAGATGGTTGCGATGCGGAGCAGGGAAACACCGTTGATGCGAGCTCTCTTCCACGAGCCCGGTGACGAAGATCTACCCGTCGTTCTATGCGGATGGCGAGAGCAATCAAAGAGTCCACATCTGAAGGAACCTCCCGGGAGAGAATCTCATCCTTAACCACTGCGTGGAGTCCCTCCAGAAAACGAGCGAGCAGCGCCGGCTCGTTCCACTCACTAGAGGCAGCAAGAGTGCGAAACTCAATAGAATAATCCGTTATGGACCGTTCACCTTGGCATAGGGAAGCCAGGGCCCTAGAAGCCTCCCTACCACAAACTGAACGGTCAAAAACCCGAATCATCTCCTCTTTAAAGTTCTGGTACTTGTTAGAGCAATCAGCCCTTGCCTCCCAGATAGCTGTGCCCCATTCTCGAGCCCGGCCAGTAAGGAGTGAAATGACGTAAGCAACCCGAGCTCTCTCTCTAGAGTATGTGTTGGGTTGGAGAGAGAACACAATCTCACACTGCGTGAGAAAGGAGCGGCACTCAGTGGGCTGCCCGGAGTAGCAAGGTGGGTTATTAACCTTAGGTTCTGGAGGCTCGGCAGGCCAGGAAGTAACAGGTGGCACGAGACGAAGACTCTGGAACTGTCCAGAGAGGTCGGAAACCTGAGCGGCCAGGTTCTCCACGGCATGGCGAGCAGCAGACAATTCCTGCTCGTGTCTGCCGAGCATGGCTCCTTGGGTCTCGACGGCAGTGTAACGAGCGTCTGAAGTCGCTGGGTCCATTCCTTGGTCGGTTCCTTCTGTCATGCAGGTGAAAGAGGACCCAAAAGCGACTTGGCGAAAACAGAGTCTTTAATCCAGTAAAGTAAATACAATCAAAAAAACACAACTTTCACTCGAAATGACGAGGACAAACTGGAGACTCGATCTTGAACAGCAGGTGAACAGCAGGTTGCCTCGGGAAGGCACTTGAACCAAACAGACTCAGACAACTGCTCACCACGCAGCATCTGAGGACAACACGACACGACAGGGCGATACACAAACACAGCACGATGAATTCTAGACAAGGAACCGACAGGGCAGAAACGAATAACAAGGAGAGAAATAGGGACTCTAATCAGGGAAAAGGATCGGGAACAGGTGTGGGAAGACTAAATGATTGATTAGGGGAATAGGAACAGCTGGGAGCAGGAACGGAACGATAGAGAGAAGAGAGAGCGGGAGAGTGAGAGAGGGAGGGGGAGAGAGAGGGATAGAAAGAGGGAAAGAACCTAATAAGACCAGCAGAGGGAAACGAATAGAAGGAGAAGAACAGGGACAAGGCATGATAATCAAAGACAAAACATGACAATAGGTCTGAGATAACAGTACTACAAGGTCCAGAAAGCAACACCACTTGCTAACCTCACTCTGTCTTCTTCTGTTTGCTCTAGTGTTGTCATTAGTGCAGGTATGGGGTAAATGCCCTGATTACACCATGATTAAGGTAGCAGCATTCAATAAGAATCAGAGAGAGAGGCCGAGTTCCACCACCACCTCCCCAGCAGTGCGCTCTCTCACTCTTCCTAATTCTCAGTTAGATGTTTTCCCCTCTCTTCTTCGTGTGTGATTAATAGTCTACACAGCGCTGACAGATGTGCAATATCGCCTCTTTTCTCAGGGAAGAAATGCTGGGTTGTCCTGCATGTCAGCTCTCTCTCTCTCTCTTGTGCTGCTGAGGTCCTGTCCCATTGCGGCTGATTTTGACACAGAGAGAGGCCCTGCACACACACACTCGACACAAGGACCTATCATCTGCATTCTGTTGTCCATTTATGCAGTGTGTGTGGGTGTGTGTGGGTGTGTGTGGGTGTGTGTGGGTGTGTGCGTGCACGTGTGTATGTTTGTGCTTGAAAGAAAGAAAGAACAGTACTGTCGACATACTATTCACGACACATACACACACTGGCAACTCCAGGAAAAGTGTTGTGAACAACATCAGGACCTCTCCATGGCCTTCAACAACCTCTTCAAGGCCTTCGACGACCTCTCCAAGGCCTTCGACGATCTCTCCAAGGTCTTCGACACTGTGAGCACTACTATCGGGCATTCTACTCAAATTTGGCTGTCCAGACAAATTTGTCAACATCTTCGCCAGTTCCCAATGGGATGATGGCTCGGGAGGACAGGAGTCAGTGCCCTTTGGAGTAAGCATCGGTGTGATGCAGGGTGTGTGCTGGAACATGTACCCAAGGAGCTTGAGGACAGCAGCGGGGTTGCGGTGGACTTCAGGTTGGATGGAAACTTATGCACGACTTGTAAAGACATGACATGACTTGTAAATACACACACCTGTCTATACAAGGTCTCACAGTTGACGGTGCATGTCAGAGCAAAAACCAAACCATGAGGTCAAAGGAATTGTCTGTAGAGCTTCGAGACAGGATTGTGTCAAGGCACAGATCTGGGGAAGGGTGCCAAAACATTTCTGCTGCATTGAAGGTCCCCAAGAACACAGTAGCCTCTGTCATTCTTAAATGGAAGAAGTTGGACTCATCAAGACTCGTCTGTGAGCTGGCCCTCCGGCCAAACTGAGCAATAGGGGAGAAGGTCAGGGATGGGACCAAGAACCCGATGATCTCTGACAGAGCTCCAGAGTTCCTCTGTGGAGGTGGGAGAACCTTCTAGAAGGACAACCATCTCTGCAGCACTCAACCAATCAGTCCTTTATGGTAGGGTGGCCAGAAAGAAGCCACTCCTAAGTAAAAGGCACATGACAGCCCACTTGCGATTTGTCAAAAGGCACCTAAAGGACTCTCAGACCATGAGAAACATGATTCCCTGGTCTGATGAAACCAAGATTGAACTGTTTGGCCTGAATGCCAAGCGTAACATCTAGAGGAAATCTGGCGCCATCCCTACAGTGAAGCATGGTGGTGGCAGCAGCATGCTGTGGGGATGTTTTTCAGTGGCAGGGGCTAGCAGACTAGTCAGGATCAAAAGAAAAATGAACCGAGCAAAGTACAGAGAGAATCTTGATGAAAAAATGCTCCAGAGCGCTCAGGACCTCAGACTTTGGTGAAGGTTCACTTTTCAACAGGACAATGACCTGAAACACACAGCCAAGACAGAGCAGTAGTGGCTTTGGGACAAGTCTCTGAATGTTCTTGAGTGGCCCATCCAGACCCTGAACCTGAATCCGATCGAACATCTCTGGAGAGAACTGAAAATAGCTGTGCAGCGACGCTCTTCATACAACCTGACAGAGCTTGAGAGGATCTGAAAAGAGTATGGGAGAAACTTCCAAAATACACGTGTGCCAAGCTTTTAGCGTCATACACAAAAGACTCAAGGCTGTAATCTCTGCCAAAGGTGCTTCAACAAAATGCTGAGTAAAGGGTCTGAATACTAAATGTGTAAATGTGACATTTCAGTTTTTTATATTTCATAAATTTGCTCAAATGTATAAAAACCTGTTTTTGCTGAATTGTTATGAGCTATTGTGTGTAGATTTATGAGGGGATAAAACAATTTAGTCCATTTTAGAATAAGGCTGTAATGTAACAAAATGTGGAAACAGTCAAGGGGTCTGAATACTTTCCAAATATACTGTATGATACTTACTGTAGCGTAGAACATTAATGAAACTCTTCCTATTCAAAAGACTCACTTGTGGTGTGACAGTGTTTATTTACAGTATTGATTTCTCCTCCATTACCCTTCCTTCTCCTTCTCCCCTCCACGACCCTCCCTTCCCCTTCTCTCCTCCCTTACCCTTCCTTCTCCTTCTCCCCTCCACGACCCTTCCTTCCCCTTCTCTCCTCCCCTACCCTTCCTTCCCCTTCTCTCCTCCCTTACCCTTCCTTCTCCTTCTCCCCTCCACGACCCTTCTTTCCCCTTCAGCCATTGAATTAGCAGGTGCATTAACGGCAGGCCAAGCCATGTAATGCTTTACACAGCTGACACTGTGTGCATAAATAATTTGATAATGAGAAAGGAGCGAATTAGCAGTACTGCACTTCACTAGTAAAGACAGGGCAGCCATATTGGCTGTGTCCTCTCACTGTGGTGTTGTTAGCTTCACATGACTGTATTACGCACAATACTTTCACCAGCATTTTTTTCAAAACGTACATTTTACAACTTCCATTGAGATTGTGTGTGTGTGTGTGTGTGTGTGTGTGTGTGTGTGTGTGTGTGTGTGTGTGTGTGTGTGTGTGTGTGTGTGTGTGTGTGTGTGTGTGTGTGTGTGTGTGTGTGTGTGTGTGTGTGTGTGTGTGCGTGTGCGTGTGCGTGTGCGTGTGCGTGTGCGTGTGCGTGTGCGTGTGCGTGTGTGACTATGCCCTCTGCTAGTTCTGGACCTCTCGTGACCTTGAGAAAATCAGTAGACTTGGGTAGCTGTTAGTGTAATACCCAGACAATATGTCCAATTGAATCTTCCTTAGTGTGTGTGTGAAGGAGAGTGAGAATGTGTCTTTGTGGGTTAGAGAGAGGTCTCCGATGGAGCTAATGTCTCTTTTGTCTTACTCCCGCTCTACTCCTTGTTTGCGTTCAGTTATTACCAGTCTTCAGCTCTTCACTTATCAACCCCAGAAAGACTCCCAAAGTTAGAGAGGAGAAAATTAACCATCGCCTGAACCAGACGTGGATTCCGTCTTAGCCTCTTGGAAAAATATAATTTCTTAATGTCACCCTCTCTCCTCATTCACTCTGCAGAGAACAACTTTCAGTAATCTCTTGTGTGATTGGTTGTGTGTTGGGAGAATTCAACCCTGACCCTTCCTCTGTCTGTGACACAGAGAAACAATACTACCATCAGAAACTTCACACCAGGATTATAGAACTATACAATTATAGAATTGCAGGATTGTAGAATTAGAACTATAGCTATAGAATCATGGAATTGTAGAACAATAGAATGATAGAACGGATCAGGGAGACCCTACAATACATCTGTATGCTTTCCAATCCTGTTACAGGCCTGTTTCTGCTATCCATCTCACAGCGTATTGTCAAAACTTCCAGACTCTGGTCTTCAAGGGGGAAACTCAAATTTGATTTGGGCCTATTATCTGGTCTGGTTAAACTGTTCACTGTGAAGTGGCTATGTTTTGTCTCAGTAAGCTAGGGAGAGAGTAGGTGGCTATCTTCCCTGTGTGTGTTTTGTCTCAGTAAGCTAGGGAGAGAGTAGGTGGCTATCTTCCCTGTGTGTGTTTTGTCTCAGTAATCTAGGGAGAGAGGAGGTGGCTATCTTCCCTATGTGTGTTTTGTCTCAGTAAGCTAGGGAGAGAGTAGGTGGCTATCTTCCCTGTGTGTGTTTTGTCTCAGTAAGCTAGGGAGAGAGTAGGTGGCTATCTTCCCTGTGTGTGTTTTGTCTCAGTAATCTAGGGAGAGAGGAGGTGGCTATCTTCCCTGTGTGTGTTTTGTCTCAGTAATCTAGGGAGAGAGGAGGTGGCTATCTTCCCTGTGTGTGTTTTGTCTCAAATCGATTCTAGTCTTCAGCGTGAGATCTTCAAGTCATTAATTATGCTCACGGTAATGATGGTGTGATGTATTGCCATGTTAGTGTGTTGTTTGACATGCTAATGAGGTTAGCAGGAAATGACATTGAACTAGCATAAATAGGAAGTACTGTTGTGTTCTGATAGGTCAGTAGATAAACCAAAGAACAAGGTTTTGTGGTACTGTTGATATCTACACACGCGCGTACATGCGCACACACAGACACAGAGACACACAGAAAAACACACACACACACACACACACACACACACACACACACACACACACACACACACACACACACACACACACACACACACACACACACACACACACACACACACACACACACACACACACACACACACACACACACACACACACACACACACACACACACACACACCAGGAATCAGAGTAGAGAGGGATAGCCGTAGCCCCAGCAGGTTTGATGAGATGACAGTGGACAAAGTGCTGGGAGCTCGGCTGTCAACCTGTCACTCACTGACAGATCTGCTGTTCATACGCAGTCCAGGCAACACCACAGAGAGAGTGTGGACTTGTGTGTTTGTGTGTGTGCCTGTGTGTGTGTGCCTCCGTAGGCAAGACCATGGTGCTTGCCTACGGAGCTGTGAGGGGAACGGCACCTCAGTACCTCCAGGCTCTGATCAGGCCCTACACTCAAACAAGGGCACTGCGTTCATCCACCTCTGGCCTGCTCGCCTCCCTACCACTGAGGAAGTACAGCTCCCGCTCAGCCCAGTCAAAACTGTTCGCTGCTCTGGCCCCCCAATGGTGGAACAAACTCCCTCACGACGCCAGGACAGCGGAGTCAATCACCACCCTCCGGAGACACCTGAAACCCCACCTCTTTAAGGAATACCTAGGATAGGATAAGTAATCCCTCTCACCCCCCCCCTTTAAGATTTAGATGCACTATTGTAAAGTGACTGTTCCACTGGATGTCATAAGGTGAATGCACCAATTTGTAAGTCGCTCTGGATAAGAGCGTCTGCTAAATGACTTAAATGTAAATGTAAATGTGTGCGTGTGTGTGTGTGTGTGTGTGTGTGTGTGTGTGTGTGTGTGTGTGTGTGTGTGTGTGTGTGTGTGTGTGTGTGTGTGTGTGTGTGTGTGTGTGTGTGTGTGTGTGTGTGTGTGTGTGTGTGTGTGTGTGTGTGTGTGTGTGTGTGTGTGTGGGCTATATACAGACACCTGTTAGTCAGGCTTATTGAGGTAGTATGTACATGTAGATATGGTTAAAGTGACTATGCATATATGGTGAACAGAGAGTAGCATAAGCGTAAAAAGAGGGGTTGGCAGGTGTTGGGACACAATGCAGATAGCCTGGTTTGCCAATGTGCGGGAGCACTGGTTGGTCGGGACATTTTAGGTAGTATGTACATGAATGTATAGTTAAAGTGACTACGTTTAGAAAAGAGATGCGTGTCAGCTAAGCTATAGGCTTTACACCCCATGTTATATTGTGGATAAAGAGTTAATTGTCTAACAGAACACACAGGGTGTTCTTTAGTGGAAGACTCTCCAACATAATCAAGGTAAAATCAGGAATTCCCCAGGGTAGCAGTTTAGGCCCCTTAATTTTTTCAATCTTTACTAACGACATGTCACTGGCATTGAGTAAAGCCAGTGTGTCTATGTATGCAAATGACTCAACACCATACACGTCAGATACTACAGCAACTGAAATGACTGCAACCCTTAATAAAGAGCAGTAATTCTTCAGAATGGGTAGTAAGCAATGAGTTAGTCCTAAATATTTCCAAAATTAAAAGCATTGTATTTGGGAAAATTCATTCACTAAACCCTAAACCTCACCTACATCTCCTAATGAATCATTTGTAAATTGAGCAAGTTGAGGTGACTAAACTGCTTGGAGTAACCCTGGACTGTAATCATGGTCAAAACATATTGATACGTCAGTAGCTAAGATGGGGAGAAGTATGTTTATAATGAAGCGCTGCTCTGCCTTAACAACACTATCAACAAGGCAGGTCTTACAGGCCCTAGTTTTGTCGCACCTGGACTACAGTTCAGTAATGTGATCAGATGCCACAAAGACGGACTTCGGAACATTGCAGTTGGCTCAGAACAGGGTACTACGACTGGCCCTTAAAAGTACACAGAGAGCTAACATTAATGACACGCATGTCAATCTCTCATGGCTCAAAGTGGAAGAGAGATTGACGTCATCACTACTTGTTTTTGTAAGAAGTGTTGACAAGCTGAATGTACCAAGCTTTCTTTTTAATCTACTAGCACACAGCTAGGACACCCATGAATACCCCACAAGATATGCCACCAGAGGTCTCTTCACAATCCCCAAGTCCAGAACAGACTATGGGAGGCGCACAGGTAACTGGCACACAGGTAACTGACACACAGGTAACTGGCACATAGGTAACTGACACACAGGTAACTGGCACATAGGTAACTGACACACAGGTAACTGGCACACAGGTAACTGACACACAGGTAACTGGCACACAGGTAACTGGCACACAGGTAACCGGCACAGAGGTAACTGACACACAGGTAACTGACACACAGGTAACTGGCACACAGGTAACTGACACACAGGTAACTGGCACACAGGTAACTGACACACAGATAACTGACAATCAGGTAACTGGCACACAGGTAACTGACACACAGGTAACTGACACACAGGTAACTGGCACACAGGTAACTGGCACACAGGTAACTGACACACTGGTAACTGGCACACAGGTAACTGACACACAGGTAACTGACACACAGGTAACTGACACACAGGTAACTGACACTCAGGTAACTGGCACACAGGTAACTGGCACACAGGTAACTGACACACAGGTAACTGACACACAGGTAACTGTCACACAGGTAACTGGCACACAGGTAACTGACACACAGGTTTCTGACACACAAGTAACTGACACACAGGTAACTGACACACAGGTAACTGACACACAGGTAACTGACACACAGGTAACTGGCACACAGGTAACTGACACACAGGTAACTGGCACACAGGTAACTGACACACAGGTAACTGGCACACAGGTAACTGACACACAGGTAACTGGCACACAAGTAACTGACACACAGGTAACTGGCACACAGGTAACTGGCACACAGGTAACTGGCACACAGGTAACTGGTACACAGGTAACTGACACACAGGTAACTGACACACAGGTAACTGGCACACAGGTAACTGACACACAGGTAACTGGCACACAGGTAACTGACACACAGGTAACTGACACACAGGTAACTGGCACACAGGTAACTGACATACAGGTAACTGGCACACAGGTAACTGACACACAGGTAACTGACACACAAGTAACTGACACATATGTAACTGACACACAGGTAACTGGCACACAGGTAACTGACACACAGGTAACTGGCACACAGGTAACTGACACACAGGTAACTGGCACACAAGTAACTGACACACAGGTAACTGACACACAGGTAACTGACACAAGCAGTGGAATCAGATTTTAAAAAACAGGTTAAAAAATACACCTTATGGAAGAGAGGGGACTGTGAAGAGACACACACACACACACTCACACACACACCTGTGCATCGCAGATTGGTCCATCAAAACATATTTGATCACTAAGATGTGAGTGAGAATAACCTTAACTGTTACCTTAACCATTCTGAGTTAATGCCTAACCTTAAGAATTCAGATTAAAATGCCTGAACTTAAGTTAACACTTAAACCTAACCGTAAATAATTAGACATTTCACCTTTGGAACCACTTTGAAATTTGACATTTGAAAAACATGGATGAACGTCTAATTCTGATGTGAGACTTTGAGAGCTTGTTGTGTTGTACACATGAAAGGCCAGTTGGTTTGTTTCCTTCATTAGCAATTAGCAATCCATTAGCTAAAGCCTAGACTGAGCAGCCATTGATTATGTGTTAGTTGTCGATAGATCTGGGCTGGGTGAGCAAGCGCTAATCCTGCCTGGATAGCTCCTCCACCTCTCTGCTTAGAGCTGCTACTCTGAGATGCTCTGCTTGGCGCTGGGATAAAGTTATCATTACCGCCGAGTGCTGAAGTGAGTAAAAATCATCTGTCCGGGTTTCCATGGCTGAGTCTAAGATCACCATGCGCAATGCCAAGCATCGGCTGGAGTGGTGTAAAGCTCACTGCCGTTGGACTCTGGAGCATTCCTCTGGAGTGATGAATCATGCTTCACCATCTGGCAGTCCGACGGACGAAGCTGGGTTTGGCGGATGCCAGGAGAAGGCTACCTGTCCGAATGCATAGTGCCAACTGTAAAGTTTGGTGGAGGAGGAATACTGGTATGGGGTTGTTTTTCATTGGTTTGGTCTAGACCCCTTAGTTCCCTTAAAGGGAAATCTTAATGCTACAGCATACAATGACATTCTAGACAATTATGTGCTTCAAACTTTGTGGCAACAGTTGGTTGAAGGCTCTTTCCTGTTTAAGCATGACAATGCCCCGGTGTACAAAACGAGGTTCATACAGAAATGGTTTGCCAAGATTGGTGTGGAATAACTTGACTGGCCTGCACAGAGCCCTGACCTCAACCAGATCAAACACCTTTGGGATGTAACCCCACCTCTTTAAGGAATACCTAGGATAGGATAAAGTAATCCTTCTCACCCCCCCCCCCCTTTAAGATTTAGATGCACTATTGTAAAGTGACTGTTCCACTGGATGTCATAAGGTGAATGCACCAATTTGTAAGTCGCTCTGGATAAGAGCGTCTGCTAAATGACTTAAATCTAATGTAAATGTAACTGGAAAGCTGACTGCGAGACAGGCCTAAACGCACAACATCAGTTCCCGACCTCACTAATGCTCTTGTGGCTGAATGGAAGCAAATCCCAGCAGCAATATTCCATCATCTAGTGAAAAGTCTTCCCAGAAGAGTGGAGGCAGTTATAGCAGCAAAGTGGGGACCAACTCCATTTTAATGCTCATGTTTTTGGAATTAGGATGAGCAGGTGACCACATACTTTTGGTGATGTAGAGTATATATACTGTATATACAGTGCCTTCAGAAAGTATTCAGACCTCTTGTCTGTTTCCACATTTTGTTACGTTACAGCCTTATTCTAAAATGTATTAAATAGTTTTTTCCCTACATCAATCTACAAGCAATACCCCATAATGACAAAGCAAACACAGGTTGTTAGACATTTTTGCAAATTTATAAAAATAATAAAAATGCAATATCACATTTACATAGTAAGTAATCAAACATTTTACTCAGTACTTTGTTGAAGCACCTTTGGCAGCGATAACAGCATAGAGTCTTCCTAGGTATGACACTTCAAGCTTGACACACGTGTATTTGGGGAGTTTCTCCCATTCTTCTCGCAGATCATCTTAAGCTCTGTCAGGTTGGATGGGGAGCGTTGCTGCACAGCTATTTTCAGGTCTCCAGAGATAATCGATCTGGTTCAAGTTCGGACTCTGGCTGGGCCACTCAACTCCACAGAGGAACTCTAGAGCTTTGTCAGAGTGACCATCGGGTCTTGGTCACCTTGGCATTAACTCTGAATGGTTAACGTAAGTAAGGGTTAGGTTAGGGATAGACTTAAAACAAGAATCCCTTTCTATCACTGGATTTGAACATGCAACCTTTGTAACCTGAGGCAGATGCATGCATACAGCCATCCACCATCCCCATTTGTAATGCACTAGATGTCAAGGCTCAGGAGAAAATCCAAATGCAGGCAGTTTTGAAGTAACAAAAGTTTATTACAGAAACAGGGGGGAAGGCAAACGACAGGTCAAGGGAAGACAGAGGTCAGTAATCCAGAGAAGAGTCCGAAAGTTACAGAACGACAGGCAGGCTCAGGGTCAGAGCAGGCGGAGGTCAGTAATACAGAGAATAGTCCGAAAGGTACAGAACGACAGGCAGGCTCAGGGTCAGAGCAGGCGGAGGTCAATAATACAGAGAATAGTCCGAAAGGTACAGAACGACAGGCAGGCACAGGGTCAGAGCAGGCAGAGGTCAGTAATCCAGGGTGGTGTGACAAGGTACAGAACGACAGGCAGGCTCAGGGTCAGAAAGAAAGGAGCAGAGGGAAAAACGCTGGTAGGCTAGATGAAACGAACTGGCAACAGACAAACAGAGAACACAGGTATAAATACACTGGGGATAATAGGGAAGATGAGCAACACCTGTAAGTGGGGTGGAGGCAAGCACAAAGACAAGTGAAACATATCAGGATGTGACACTCGCAAAACCGAAACCTACTTGAAAAGCTACAGTTTTCACTGTTTCCCCTAGTGGATAGTTTCCACGTCATCCCCCGACGTCCCGTAGACATGGATAGACGTCGAATATCGACTTGTATGATGGGTGACAAGCTTAATGTTTGTGCATGTTCCATCTCACCCTCCTGAGCCACCCTCCCCATCCCAGACTAAAGCCCCCCATGCTGGGCTAAAATTTGCCTCATCTCCGCCACTCCCCTCAGCTCCACAGCTGTGACAAATACCCCTGCTGTTCCCACTCCCACAGTGCAGGCATCCACAGCCCAGACTGGCATCACACCCCCCTTTCGCCGACTGCCACCAGAGCCCTGGTGTCACAGTCAGGCCATATGGCTGAGGCATTCAGGGACTGAGTTTGTGTGTGTGTGTGTGTGTGTGTGTGTGTGTGTGTGTGTGTGTGTGTGTGTGTGTGTGTGTGTGTGTGTGTGTGTGTGTGTGTGTGTGTGTGTGTGTGTGTGTGTGTGTGTGTGTGTGTGTGTGTGTGTGTGTGTGTGTGTGTGTGTGTGTGTGTGTGTGTGTGTGTGTGTGTGTGTGTGTGTTTGTTAGGCTGGGGCTACAGTAACATTTGGAGAATGGCAGTGAAGGTACTAGTGTCAGTATTTTACTTTTCTGATGTTTATTACATTACAGTCAACTGGGCAAAAAGGCCATTGACTCACATGATGCCATAACTGGGAAGAGAGAGTGTGTGTGTGTGCGTTTGTAGTTTGTGTGTTTGTGTGTGTGTGTGCATGTCCCGTGATCTCAGGTGGTGTCCGCAGTCCTGCCCTATCTGTAAACACCCTGGCACACACACGCACATCACACCTGGCACTAACCAAATCAGTGCCAGGTGTCTCTCATGGTGATGACACCCCCCAAAGGGACAGACAGATTTCCCCCGCCAGGGGGTTGAGGGAATCAGAGTATGATGTATGACACCAAGTCACACAACTACACACACATGCCTGAACATGCCAACACACACAAAGATATACAGTTTTTATCTGCCCATCTCACACAATTACACAAACACACTGGCTGTAGATGCGGTGCAGCTTTAAGTCCCCATATTCTGCTGTTCATGTTAACTATACCATTAAAGAGGACTAGTGCAGCCTCCTGCATTCTCTACAGGCTGACCAGGGACTCATAAACCTGTGTGTGTGTGTGTGTGTGTGTGTGTGTGTGTGTGTGTGTGTGTGTGTGTGTGTGTGTGTGTGTGTGTGTGTGTGTGTGTGTGTGTGTGTGTGTGTGTGTGTGTGTGTGTGTGTGTGTGTGTGTGTGTGTGTGTGTGTGTGTGTGTGTGTGTGTGTGTGTGTGTGTGTATTATCTGTGCAGTGAGCAGGAACTCATAAAGACTGAACAGACGCTAAAAGTTCCTACATTTAAAGATGTAGCAGCCTCTGTACATGCTGTTAACCTGGGAGCATAACACAGTCATGTAGCAACTTTATACTGCACCATATACAGAGCTGAGGGATAGAGTACACCCCAGAGAGAGAGAGAGAGAGAGAGAGAGAGAGAGAGAGAGAGAGAGAGAGAGAGAGAGAGAGAGAGAGAGAGAGAGAGAGAGAGAGAGGGAGAGAGAGAGAGAGAGAGAGAGAGAGAGAGAGAGAGAGAGAGAGAGAGAGAGAGAGAGAGAGAGAGAGAGAGAGAGAGAGAGAGAGAGAGAGAGAGGGAGGGAGAGAGAGAGAGAGGGAGAGAGAGAGAGAGAGAGAGAGAGAGAGAGAGAGAGAGAGAGAGAGAGAGAGAGAGAGAGAGAGAGAGGAGAGGGAGAGTGTGTGAGAGAGAGAGAGAGAGAGAGAGAGAGAGAGAGAGAGAGAGAGAGAGAGAGAGAGAGAGAGAGAGAGAGAGAGAGGGAGAGAGAGAGAGAGAGAGAGAGAGAGAGAGAGAGAGAGAGAGAGAGAGAGAGAGAGGGAGGGAGAGTGTGTGAGAGAGAGAGAGAGAGAGAGAGAGAGAGAGAGAGAGAGAGAGAGAGAGAGAGAGAGAGAGAGAGAGAGAGAGAGAGCGAGAGAGAGAGAGAGGAATAACACACACTCTCACTCTCTCAATAACACAAACACACACACACTCTCTCTCAATAACACAAACACACACACACACTCTCTCAATAACACAAACACTTGTCCCCTTTGAGCCCCTCCTTTCCTGTGCATTCTGCACAGCATTGTTAATAAAATATCAAAGTTCTCTTTCTGTGTTACTCACTCTATCTATCTCTCTCTCTGAGCCCCTCCATAGTGAGTGTATAAATATTACTATGGCATGATAAAGCCATTAACATTAGTACAGAGAGACAATCCAGACATGTTAAAATAGAAGAGTAATTTCCCACTGTCACACTCATTTCATGCTTTAACAATTCACAGAGGAATCAATTCACATTCACAGAGAAATCAATTCACAGAGAAATCAACTCACATAAGAGTAATATAAAACAAAAGAAGTATTCTCACTTCTGAGAAATAGAATATTTTGGTCTCCCTTCTCCTTTATTTTGTTCTGTTCATTTCTCATGGTCTCCTTCTTTGTCTCTTTTTCTTTCTCTTCCTTGCTATCTCTCTCTCGCTTATACACAGACACACACACCTGAACGACAGACACACATTTTGCAGCACATAAATCTACAGAAATGTTACATTAGACTATTGTCCTTGCTGTCGCCCAACATATGAATATTCAAAAGGGCTTGAGAGCAGCTTCACTGAAATACACTGCACACCAAGTGTTTATGTTTGTATTTATGCTGTGTGTGCGTGCGTGCGTGCGTGCGTGTGTGTACGAGCGTGTCTGTGTGTGTGAGTGTGCGTGTGTGTCTGTGTGTGTGTGTCTATGCGTGTGTGTGTGTGTGTGTGTGTGTGCGTGTGTGTGTGTGTGTGTGTGTGCGAGCGTGCGTGTGTGTGTGCGAGCGTGCGTGTGTGTGTGCGAGCGTGCGTGTGTGTGTGCGTGCGTGCGTGTGTGTGTGTGCGTGTGCGTGTGCGTGTGCGTGTGCGTGTGTTTGTTCTCCTTCCTCTGAATTATTGCCCTTGTCCCCATGGTATAGGACTTTATTTTGGGAATATTCCTATAAATCATTTTGTCATTTACACAGACACTGTTATTCTGGACAACACTGATTTGGAATGAGGTGGCGTTTTATAAATAAACGCATGTTGAGGGTGTGTGTGTGTGTAGGGGGGTGAACACACACGTTTCCCCTACCTGCGGTGACACGACCATAACTCACCCTACGCCACTGAGCCCACTGAGTTATGACAAATCCTCAGT
>NC_060189.1:15415028-15442528 GCF_021184085.1 Oncorhynchus gorbuscha
CTATACAGATACTATACATATACTATACAGATACTATACAAACACTATACAGATACTATACAGATACTATTCAGATACTATACAAACACTATACATATACTATACAAATACTATACAGATACTATACAAACACTATACAGATACTATACATATACTATACAGATACTATACAAACACTATACAGATACTATACAGATACTATACAAATACGATACAGATACTATACAGATACTATACAAATACTATACAGATACTATACAAACACTATACAGATACTATAGAGATACTATACAGATACTATACAAATACTATACAGATACTATACAAACACTATACAGATACTATAGAGATACTATACAGATACTATACATATACTATACAGATACTATATAGATACTATACAAACACTATACAGATACTATACAAACACTATACAGATACTATAGAGATACTATACAGATACTATACAAATACAATACAAATACTATACGGATACGATACAAATACTATACAGATACTATACAGATACTATACAAATACTATACAGATAATACACAGATACTATACAGATACTATACAAATACTATACAGATACTATACAGATACGATACAAATACTATACAGATACTATACAGATACTATACAAATACTATACGGATACTATACAGATACTATACAAATACTATACAGATACGATACAAACACTATACAGATACTATAGAGATACTATACAGATACTATACATATACTATACAGATACTATATAGATACTATACAAACACTATACAGATACTATACAAACACTATACAGATACTATAGAGATACTATACAGACACTATACAGATACTATACAAACACCATACAGATACTATACAAATACTATACAGATACTATACAAACACTATACAGATACTATAGAGATACTATACAAATACTATACAGATACTATACAAACACTATACAGATACTATAGAGATACTATACAGATACTATTTATTTTTTATTTTTTATTTCACCTTTATTTAACCAGGTTGGCTAGTTGAGAACAGGTTCTCATTTGCAACTGCGACCTGGCCAAGATAAAGCATAGCAGTGTGAACAGACAACACAGAGTTACACATGGAGTAAACAATTAACAAGTCAATAACACAGTAGAGAAAAAAAGGGGAGTCTATATACAATGTGTGCAAAAGGCATGAGGAGGTAGGCAAATAATTACAATATTGCAGATTAACACTGGAGTGATAAATGATCAGATGATCATGTACAGGTAGAGATATTGGTGTGCAAAAGAGCAGAAAAGTAAATAAATAAAAACTGTTGGGATGAGGTAGGTGAAAATGGGTGGGCTATTTACCAATAGATTATGTACAGCTGCAGCGATCGGTTAGCTGCTCAGATAGCTGATGTTTGAAGTTGGTGAGGGAGATAAAATTCTCCAACTTCAGCGATTTTTGCAATTCGTTCCAGTCACAGGCAGCAGAGTACTGGAACGAAAGGCGTCCGAATGAGGTGTTGGATTTAGGGATGATCAATGAGATACACCTGCTGGAGCGCGTGCTACGGATGGGTGTTGCCATCGTGACCAGTGAGCTGAGATAAGTGGAGCTTTGCCTAGCATGGCCTTGTAGATGACCTGGAGCCAGTGGGTCTGGCGACGAATATGTAGCGAGGGCCAGCCGACTAGAGCATACAAGTCGCAGTGGTGGGTAGTATAAGGTGCTTTAGTGACAAAACGGATGGCACTGTGAAAAACTGCATCCAGTTTGCTGAGAAGAGTGTTGGAAGCAATTTTGTAGATGACATCGCCGAAGTCGAGGATCGGTAGGATAGTCAGTTTTACTAGGGTAAGCTTGGCAGCGTGAGTGAAGGAGGCTTTGTTGCGGAACAGAAAGCCGACTCTTGATTTGATTTTCGATTGGAGATGTTTGATATGGGTCTGGAAGGAGAGTTTGCAGTCTAGCCAGACACCTAGGTACTTATAGGTGTCCACATATTCAAGGTCGGAGCCATCCAGTGTGGTGATGCTAGTCGGGCAAGCGGGTGCAGGCAGCAATCGGTTGAAAAGCATGCATTTGGTTTTACTAGGGTTTAAGAGCAGTTGGAGGCCACGGAAGGAGTGTTGTATGGCATTGAAGCTCGATTGGAGGTTAGATAGCACAGTGTCCAATGACGGGCCGAAAGTGTATAGAATGGTGTCGTCTGCATAGAGGTGGATCAGGGAATCACCCGCAGCAAGAGCAACATCATTAATATACACAGAGAAAAGAGTCGGCCCGAGAATTGAACCCTGTGGCACCCCCATAGAGACTGCCAGAGGACCGGACAACATGCCCTCCGATTTGACACACTGAACTCTGTCTGCAAAGTAATTGGTGAACCAGGCAAGGCAGTCATCCGAAAAACCGAGGCTACTGAGTCTGCCGATAAGAATATGGTGATTGACAGAGTCGAAAGCCTTGGCAAGGTCGATGAAGACGGCTGCACAGTACTGTCTTTTATCGATGGCGGTTATGATGTCGTTTAGTACCTTGAGTGTGGCTGAGGTGCACCTGTGACCGGCTCGGAAACCAGATTGCATGGCGGAGAAGGTACGGTGGGATTCGAGATGGTCAGTGACCTGTTTGTTGACTTGGCTTTCGAAGACCTTAGATAGGCAGGGCAGAATGGATATAGGTCTGTAACAGTTTGGGTCCAGGGTGTCTCCCCCTTTATACATATACTATACAGATACTATACAAACACTATACAGATACTATACATATACTATACAAATACGATACAGATACTATACAGATACTATACAAATACTATACAGATACTATACAAACACTATACAGATACAAAAGAGATACTATACAGATACTATACATATACTATACAGATACTATACAGATACCATACATATACTATACAGATACTATACAAACACTATACAGATACTATAGAGATACTATACAGACACTATACAGATACTATACAAACACCATACAGATACTATACAAATACTATACAGATACTATACAAACACTATACAGATACTATAGAGGTACTATACAGATACTATACAGATACTATACAAACACTATACAGATACTATACAGATACTATACAAATACTATACAGATACTATACAGATACTATACAAACACTATACAGATACTATACAGATACTATACAAATACTATACAGATACTATACAGATACTATACAAATACTATACAGATACTATACAAACACTATACAGATACTATAGAGATACTATACAGATACTATACATATACTATACAGATACTATATAGATACTATACAAACACTATACAGATACTATACAAACACTATACAGATACTATAGAGATACTATACAGATACTATACAAATACAATACAAATACTATACAGATACGATACAAATACTATACAGATACTATACAGATACTATACAAATACTATACAGATAATACACAGATACTATACAGATACTATACAAATACTATACAGATACTATACAGATATGATACAAATACTATACAGATACTATACAGATACTATACAAATACTATACGGATACTATACAGATACTATACAAATACTATACAGATACGATACAAACACTATACAGATACTATACATATACTATACAGATACTATATAGATACTATACAAACACTATACAGATACTATACATATACTATACAGATACTATACAAACACTATACAGATACTATACAGATCCTATACAAATACTATACAAATACTATACAGATCCTATACAAACACTATGCAGTTGTGATACTGACACAGTAGCATGCATAAAACATACATAACCCACTGTGTATTTATGTATCCTTTATTTAACCAGGTAGGCTAGTTGAGAACAATTTCTCATTTAAAACTCTCTAACCACTAGGCTACGTGCTGGTTACTGGCCCAACGCTCTAACCACTAGGCTACCTGCTGGTTACTGGCCCAACGCTTTAACCACTAGGCTACCTGCTGGTTACAGGCCCAACTCTCTAACCACTAGGCTACCTGCTGGTTACTGGCCCAACGCTCTAACCACTAGGCTACCTGCTGGTTACTGGCCCAACTCTCTAACCACTAGGCTACCTGCTGGTTACTGGCCCAACGCTCTAACCACTAGGCTACCTGCTGGTTACTGGCCCAACTCTCTAACCACTAGGCTACCTGCTGGTTACTGGCCCAACTCTCTAACCACTAGGCTACCTGCTGGTTACTGGCCCAACGCTCTAACCACTAGGCTACCTGCTGGTTACTGGCCCAACGCTCTAACCACTAGGCTACCTGCTGGTTACTGGCCCAACTCTCTAACCACTAGGCTACCTGCTGGTTACTGGCCCAACTCTCTAACCACTAGGCTACCTGCTGGTTACTGGCCCAACGCTCTAACCACTAGGCTACCTGCTGGTTACTGGCCCAACGCTCTAACCACTAGGCTACCTGCTGGTTACTGGCCCAACACTCTAACCACTAGACTACCTGCTGGTTACTGGCCCAACGCTCTAACCACTAGGCTACCTGCTGGTTACTGGCCCAACTCTCTAACCACTAGGCTACCTGCTGGTTACTGGCCCAACGCTCTAACCACTAGGCTACCTGCTGGTTACTGGCCCAACGCTCTAACCACTAGGCTACCTGCTGGTTACTGGCCCAACTCTCTAACCACTAGGCTACCTGCTGGTTACTGGCCCAATGCTCGAACCACTAGGCTACCTGCTGGTTACTGGCCTAACTCTCTAACCACTAGGCTACCTGCTGGTTACTGGCCCAACGCTCTAACCACTAGGCTACCTGCTGGTTACTGGCCCAACGCTCTAACCACTAGGCTACCTGCTGGTTACTGGCCCTACTCTCTAACCACTAGGCTACCTGCTGGTTACTGGCCTAACTCTCTAACCACTAGGCTACCTGCTGGTTACTGGCCTAACTCTCTAACCACTAGGCTACCTGCTGGTTACTGGCCCAACGCTCTAACCACTAGGCTACCTGCTGGTTACTGGCCCAACGCTCTAACCACTAGGCTACCTGCTGGTTACTGGCCCAACGCTCTAACCACTAGGCTACCTGCTGGTTACTGGCCCAACGCTCTAACCACTAGGCTACCTGCTGGTTACTGGCCCAACGCTCTAACCACTAGGCTACCTGCTGGTTACTGGCCCTACTCTCTAACCACTAGGCTACCTGCTGGTTACTGGCCCAACTCTCTAACCACTAGTCTACCTGAATGAATCTGTTCCATAATATTTATTCTCCTCTCATCTCCCCCTTTTCTCTATCTTTTTTTGGTTTCCTCTTTCCCTGTCATCCTACAAGAGAGGGAGAGAAGATCACACTTTATTTAGATAGATGCTCTACAGATGGTCAAACTATCAACAAACTATCTGTCGACCCTCTGTTGATAAGCAACTACTTGCCATGGTTAAGGTTAGGGTTAGGGCTAGAGTTAGTAAATAGTTTGTTGAAATGTTACTGATAGTCTGTAGAACATCTACAGATGGACTATTCAAATAAAGTGTTACCAGGGAGAGGAGGAGAGGGAGGGAGATGTGAAGTGACAGTAGCCCCAGGGCAGAGAACTAGAGAACCAGGACTGAACCCTTTCACCCCAGGGCCTGTACCCAGGACCGTGGTCTCTCAGCTGGGCAGCCTCACTGCCTGACCTAGCCTGACACAAACACAGAGAGAGAGAGACCAAAGGCTATGCTGTAGTAGTGTTGTAGGTTGTGTGTAGCTGAAATACTGTGTGAAGGGCCACTTTGCCAGCAGTACTAATTAGAGGTCATGGTTTAGAAAGATTTGCTGTGCCTTTGTCAGGTCAAAGCCAGAGTGGCCCCCTCTTTTTCTATCCCTGCTTTCTTTCTTTCCTCTTGGCTGCATCTCTGATCAGTCTTCTCCTTGTATGAGCTGAAAGTTTAGAGGGACGGCCAGGTCTTGGTAGATTTGCAGTGGTCTGATACTCCTTCCATTTCAATATTATCGCTTGCACAGTGCTCCTTGGGATGTTTAAAGCGTGGGCAATCTTTTTGTATCCAAATCCGGCTTTAAACTTATTCACAACAGTATCACGGACCTGCCTGGTGTGTTCCTTGTTCTTCATGATGCTCTCTGCGCTTTTAACGGACCTCTGAGACTATCACAGTGCAGGTGCATTTATACAGAGACTTGATTACACACAGGTGGATTGTATTTATCATCATTAGTCATTTAGGTCAACATTGGATCATTCAGAGATCCTCACGGAACTTCTGGAGAGAGTTTGCTGCACTGAAAGTAAAGGGGGTGAATAAATTTGCACGCCCAATTTTTCAGTTTTTGATTTGTTAAAAAAGTTTGAAATATCCAATAAATGTCGTTCCACTTCATGATTGTGTCCCACTTGTTGTTGATTCTTCACAAAAAAATACAGTTTTATATCTTGTTTGAAGCCTGAAATGTGGCAAAAGGTCGCAAAGTTCAAGAGGGCCGAATACTTTCGCAAGGCACTGTATATAGCTGTTATCTTCCGAATAAACTCTTAAAGACCTAGTAATATTATTATCAATAGCAGTCAATATTAATCGTCACCTTATTTCAGTCTCATCTGAAAGTTGTAAAGTCTTGGTTATCTTCACGAATCCTGGCTAACAAGTTGAATCAGCAATACAAAATTGGGTTTAATTATTTATTTACTAAATACCTAACTAATCACACATAATTACATATACACATAATTAATCATACCTTGATTACAAATGATGTCATAAAGGAAAACGTCCCTAGCGGACAGAACAGATATGACAGCTGGTTACACAAAGAAAAGGGGGTTGGGTTCGAATGAAACAGCGGGAAGACTGAAGAACAAAGGGAGAAGCTATGTCTCTATATGGCCGTAGGCAGCTACTCTATCGTAAATACAGAATCTTATGCATTCTAAATTACCGCCCATTTGGAAAAATAAAATGCAAAAAATATTTACTCTGAGCTGCGCTTCAATAGGTTGGTGGTAGATGGAAGGCCGTTTTGCCCAACAGGGTCCTTTGAAGAGTGTCTCTGGTGGTGAACGGGAAACGTTGTAGTGTCGTCATTGCGTGGTAGACGGGATACTCTGTCTGTCCTCACCTAGCCCACGTTTATAGCGGCCGCTGCTAACTCAACGGCTAGGAGGTATCACTTCTGTAGTGAATAAGAGTTCAAAGTTCATTCCATTCGCAACCGAAGCTCAGGCTGAGGTTGGCTTCGTTCTGTAGTTATTATCTGAATCCTTCTGACATCGGACCATCATCCTAATGTACCCGGAACAGTTATTATCTGAATCCTTCTGACATCGGACCGTCGCCCTAATGTACCCGGAACAGTTATTATCTGAACCATTCTGACATCGGATCGTCATCCTAATGTACCCGGAACAGGAGGTTACATTTTCGTCAAGGGCTTATATAGTGGAGGGAGAAGGGTGTGTTTTCATAGTTTTATAACCCATGTCTGTTCACAGGGGCGGGTCACTGATTGAGCAGAGCCCTAACCTTATGAAAACCCAAATCTCTCATTTTGAAGCTAAAATTACATTTAATCTTTTCATAAATAATTGTATATTTATACATTTGAATTGCACAACAATTCCACGTCTAATGTGTAGACTTTCCCAGATACAGTTTAGGTCGTCCTGTCATCAGTCATAATGTCTCAGATGACAACCGAACGGACATCATATTCATGAATAAGTACCAACGCATATCTTCAACTGGTTACCGAAATATGGTTCCTTTCCCTCCACTTGTTTGATGCTCCCAGACTCTCTGTTTAACAAAGGCTATTCAAGAGTCCCTCTGTAGAGTCAAGAGAGAGGGAAGGGAGAAAGGTATTTATGGGGGGGTCATAAACCTTACCCACATGCCAACGTCATGACAAGAAGGTAACAGGATCTGGACCTAGCCATGGAAACCAGAGATAGGGAGATATGTATAATGTAGCTGTGACTGGGCAGACAGTCTGACTGACAGGTGTCGATAGGAGATGGATGCTGCTGGATGCTGTCTGGTGTAGGAGAGAGATGCTATGGATTTCTCCTCCATCCCCTTCTGTCATTAGATAGCTGTCTGCTCCCTCTGCATGGAGGGATTTAACAAATATCACAACATTTTTGGTATCTCTCTCTCTCTCTCTCTGGTGCCCAGTACGAGTGCTGGGGTAAAGGAGGGGGTTCATGTGGAGCTAGGCTGCCAGGTAGTGGAGGAGGTGCCCACTACGAGTAACGGGGTACAGGAGGGGGTTCATGTGGAGTTAGGCTCCCAGGTAGTGGAGGAGGTGCCCACTACGAGTAACGGGGTACAGGAGGGGGTTCAGGTGGGGCTCCCAGGTAGTGGAGGAGGTTCCCACTACGAGTAAAGGGGTACAGGAGGTGGTTCATGTGGAGTTAGGCTCCCAGGTAGTGGAGGAGGTGCCCACTATGAGTAACAGGGTACAGGAGGAGGTTCAGGTGGGGCTAGGCTCCCAGGTAGTGGAGGAGGTTCCCACTACGAGTAACGGGGTACAGGAGGGGGTTCATGTGGAGTTAGGCTCCCAGGTAGTGGAGGAGGTTCCCACTACGAGTAACGGGGTACAGGAGGGGGTTCATGTGGAGTTAGGCTCCCAGGTAGTGGAGGAGGTTTCCACTACGAGTAACAGGGTACAGGAGGGGGTTCATGTGGAGTTAGGCTCCCAGGTAGTGGAGGAGGTTCCCACTACGAGTAACGGGGTACAGGAGGGGGTTCATGTGGAGTTAGGCTCCCAGGTAGTGGAGGAGGTGCCCACTACGAGTAACGGGGTACAGGAGGGGGTTCAGGTGGGGCTCCCAGGTAGTGTAGGAGGTTCCCACTACGAGTAACGTGGTACAGGAGGGGGTTCATGTGGAGTTAGGCTCCCAGGTAGTGGAGGAGGTGCCCACTACGAGTAACAGGGTACAGGAGGGGGTTCATGTGGAGTTAGGCTCCCAGGTAGTGGAGGAGGTGCCCACTATGAGTAACGGGGTACAGGAGGGGGTTCATGTGGAGTTAGGCTCCCAGGTAGTGGAGGAGGTGCCCACTACGAGTAACGGGGTACAGGAGGGGGTTCATGTGGAGTTAGGCTCCCAGGTAGTGGAGGAGGTTCCCACTACGAGTAACGGGGTACAGGAGGGGGTTCATGTGGAGTTAGGCTCCCAGGTAGTGGAGGAGGTGCCCACTACGAGTAACAGGGTACAGGAGGGGGTTCATGTGGAGTTAGGCTCCCAGGTAGTGGAGGAGGTGCCCACTACGGGTAACGGGGTACAGGAGGGGGTTCAGGTGGGGCTAGTATTCCAGGTAGTGGAGGAGATGCCTGGCACGAGTGATGAGTTGCAAGTGGGGAGTTTTGAGAGGGATATGGTAGAGGGGAGTCAGTTGTCTGTGATCTTAGCTGAGGATCAGGAGAAGGATATGGATATCTCTTTTGATATGATAGCAGCTGGTGACGACTCAGTTTACGATCTAGAGGAGGTAAATGAGTTTCTGGATCAGACCTTTGGGAAATCTGTCAAATTGGCAGATTATTTTGATGTTGATAAGTTTGTGAGGTCAACTGTGATGTTACAGAAGACGGTGGGGTTAAACCAGCTGAGTGAGAAGAAGCGGTTTCACTTGAGAAAATGTATTACTGCTGTTGCAGCAGCAAAAGGTGGTGGGAAACGTGGTCAGGTTAATTAAGAGAAGATTAAAATAATGATCATGATCATGCTTCATAGGGTGTCTCTTTTCTCATTGTTTTCTCTGTGCTTTCTTCTGCTTTTCTTTTCTCTTTTCTATATGGAGGTACTAAGGGTAGGTTTTCTCAATATTAATGGGGGAAGGGACAGGAATACGAGGGCTTGGGTATTAGACGTAATAGAACAGAAAAGGCTAAATGTATTTTTCCTACCAGAGACACATAGTGATGAGGAAAATTAGGTTGACTGGGGTATGTGGTGCGAGGGGCAGCATGTACTCAGTCACGGTACTAATTTCAGTGCTGGGATGACAATCTTGTTTTCCTCAGGCTTAGGGGTGACTGTGGTATCTACAACAGAGATTGTCAAGGGTCGGGTTTAATTGGTCAAGGTAGATGTTGTGTTTTTTAAATATTTTTTTTAATGTTTTTCCTCCTAATGAGGGTACAGGGCGTATTGCTATATTTGATCAAATAAAGGAAACCTTAAGACAGTGTGATCAAGAGGGGTGTATGGTTTTAGGGGGTGACTGGAACTGTATAGTGGATTTGACTGTTGATCACACCGCTGACCTCACCTGCGGTCAGCCACTTGCCTGTCTGGCCTATTAACTGAGTTTGAGCTTTCTGATGTGTGGAGAGTAAGGAATGCAAAAGTTAGGCAGTACACATGGCTAAAAATGAATGAAGGTCGTGTCAGTGCAGCAAGGTTAGACAGATTGTATGTATCTGAGCAATACTGTAGTAGGGTTGGAAAGTGTGCCATTACTCCTGTGGGTTTCTCTGATCATCATATTGTTACTGTTGATATTCACTTATCCTGTCCACGAAGGTCATCACCTTACTGGTATTTTAATGTTAAATTGTTACATGATGTCATGTTTTGTGAAAGGTGTTTGTTGTTTTGGGAAAAATGGAGGGTTACAAAGGGGAATTTTGAGTCCTTGAGACAATGGTGGGGAGGTTGGGAAGGTCCAAATACAAGTATTTTGTCAACAGTATACTGCTGACAATGCCTGGCATCGATGGTTTACCATCTGAGTTTTATAAGCACTTTTGGGGGTCTATTGGGGAGGATTTTTATGAAGTGGTGTGTGAATCCTTTCATGAGGGTTCTCTTCCTGTATCCTGTCAACGTGTGGTGCTTTCACTGTTGCCGAAAAAGGGGGATTTGGCTCTCATAAAAAATTGGAGACCTGTTGCCTTGCTGTGCGCTGAATACAAATTTGTTTCTAAATGTCTCTCAAACAGGTTGAAAGAGTATCTGGGATTGTTGGTCCACAAGGACCAGTCTTACTGTGTACCTGATCGCTCTATTGTTGACAACTTGTTTCTGATAAGAGATGTTTTAAACATTTGTTAACTGTCTGATGTAAATGTGGGTTTACTTTCTTTGGATCAGGAGAAGGCTTTTGATCGTGTGGACCACCAGTACTTGTTTAAAACAATGAAAGCCTTTGGGTTTGGGGATGTTTTTTGTCTTGGATGAATTTACTGTATGCTGGGGCCTCGTGTTTGGTGAAGTTGGGGGGTGGTTTGAGTTGCCCCATCCCTGTCCAAAGGGGCATCAGGCAGGGATGCCCAATTTCGGGGCAGTTATATAGTCTGGCAATTGAACCAATGCTTTGATTTTTAAGAGCGAAGCTTACTGGTTTCTCTGTGCCAGGTGTAATGAAGGGTCCCACGATAGCACTGTCTGCGTATGCAGATGACGTGATAGTTTTTATTACCGGGGGTGAGGATGTTAAGGTTCTCTCAAACACTTTAAAGGTGTATGAGGGGGCCTCCTCATTTACATTTACATTTAAGTCATTTAGCAGACGCTCTTATCCAGAGCGACTTACAAATTGGTGCATTCACCTTATGACATCCAGTGGAACAGTCACTTTACAATAGTGCATCTAAATCTTAAAGGGGGGGGTGAGAGGGATTACTTATCCTATCCTAGGTATTCCTTAAAGAGGTGGGGTTTCAGGTGTCTCCTCATAGAGTCAATTGGGTAAAGAGTGAAGTGCTGTGGGCAGGTCAGCTTCAGATGGGGTCCACTCCACGGTTACCAGGGGGGCTTCAGATGGGGACCACTCCACGGTTACCAGGGGGGCTTCGGATGGGTTCCGCTCCACGGTTACCAGGGGAGCTTCAGTGGGGCAGAGATGGGATGAAGACTTTGGGGGGTTTTCTAGGCTCAGATGTCTTTCAGAAAAATAACTGGGAGGGTGTATTGGAGAAAGTGTGTGCCAGACTGTCAAGATGGAAATGGGTGCTGCCCCAGCTGTTTTATAGGGGAATTGTCCTGGTAGCTAATAATGTTGCTGCCTCTACCCTGTGGCACAGACTAATGATTTGGCAGCCACCAAAGGGTCAGATACAAGAGCTTCAGATGACCCTTGTCAATTTCTTCTGGTCTGGACAACACTGGATTAAAGCTGCAACCCTGTACCTGCCACTACACGAGGGTGGGCAAGGCCTGGTGGACATTTCCTCTAGAATCATGGATTTCCGGCTTCAAGCAGCCCAGAGATTGTTGTACAGAGACGGTTCTAGCTGGGTCGAAACAGCCTACGTATTGATGAGGAGAGCGGGCTGTTTGGGGTTAGACAAGCACCTTTTCCTCTTAAAGCTGGAGGGGGGTGATTTGCCTGGCCTGACTCCATTTTATGAGTCTGTTATGCAGGCTTGGAGAGTCCTTGTCAAGTCCCGTAAGGCCTGCATGCCCCCACAACACTGCCATCCAGTCCTGTGTTTTGGGTTCAGCTAGCCTACGTTCATGCCTGTTAGGCGTGGGGTGTACCAAGCTGGGTCATCTGATGCGGAGCAGGAGCAGATCGTTGGAGGAGCTGGGAGAAAGAGCGGGGATCCGATCAACTCGCCTACTGAGGAAGGTCGGCGCTGAGGTCTGCGACTCCTTGCCAATGCTTCATCTGCAGTATGTGACTGACACTTCCAATCCTGATCGGTGGAAGGAGGGTCTGGATTATGTGTTCCCTGCACTGATTGTTAGTGCTGCAATGGGGGCATTCGAGGAGGACATGGGCATGCTGCTTTCCTTCGATACCCCGGACCTGGGGGAGTTCAAGGAGGTGGGAAAGAAGGCCATGTACAGAATATATGTAAAGGTGTCCCATGCCTCTTCCCTGGAAGGGGTAAAATCGACGAGGTGTGCGGGTGTGCTTGGTCCAGGTGCCTCTCCAAAAGGCTGTTGGCGATCATAATACAAACTGCCGATTGATAAGAGGACAGCTGACCTCCAATGGAGGATAATACATGGAGTTATAGCCACCAACATGCATCTGGAACACCCTACTGTTGGGGAGGGGTGTCCATTCTGTGCTGAGTCTGAAACTCTGGCACAACTGTTTTTACTGTGTCCCAGGTTGGTCGGGATGATTGAACTGATTACTGATTGGTTCTCAACGTTGGGAGAGGTTTTCTCTTCCCAACTGTATATATTTGGGCAAAGTACAGGTTCAGTCAAAAGGGTGTAGTTGTGTTGCTTAATTTTGTGTTAGGGGCAGCAAAATTAGTGATATGGAAGACCCGAAAGAACAGTATTCGGGGACAGGGGTCTGTGGATGTGGTGGGAATGCTGGCGGGAATGTTGGCAGCGAGACTAAGGGTTGAGTTTGCCTATTAAAAACTATGTTTTTGAGTATATGGGTTATTCAGAGGCTGTTGTGTTTAGTTACTGTGGAGGAGGAATTGGAGTTGTGTTTTTAATTGATGTGTAACTGTGGTTTTGTATGAGTATTTATTGTGTGGTGGGCCCCCAGACCCAATAAAGATTATTTAAAACTCTCTCTCTCTCTCTCTCTCTCTCTCTCTCTCTCTCTCTCTCTCTCTCTCTCTCTCTCTTTCTCTCTCTCTCTCTCTCTCTCTCTCTCTCTCTCTCTCTCTCTCTCTCTCTCTCTCTCTCTCTCTCTCTCTCTCTCTCTCTCTCTCTCTCTCTCTCTCTCTCTCTCTCTCTCTCTCTCTCTCTCTCTCTCTCTCTCTCTCTCTCTCTCTCTCTCTCTCTCTTTCTCTCTCTCTCTCTCTCTCTCTCTCTCTCTCTCTCTCTCTCTCTCTCTCTCTCTCTCTCTCTGAACTGGATGGCCCCACTGCCGTCCATCAGCTGGCTTTGTCATGCTTATGCAAAATGATGTGGTCAGGCTCTTTCTTTCATACTGAATTTAGACGTTTCTTCTTCTATTCGATACTTCTAACCTTCTCTTCTTACCCTCCATTGGAGTGTGTTTTACTGTAAAGAACCACTGAGTCCCTGTCCTGTCTCTACCACTGGCTTGTATATTCATTAAATCATGTCAAATAAAACCATTTGCAGAGAACTTCAGATTGTTTATTGATTTTGATGTGTTTGTGTTGTGGAGCAGCTTGACTAAGTCTGTCTGGTTGAGTCCCCTCGGGGCAACAAGCACTACGGGGGCATCGCCACACACACACACACACACACACACACACACACACACACACACACACACACACACACACACACACACACACACACACACACACACACACACACACACACACACACACAAACACGCACGCACACACACACACACACACACACACACACACACACACACACACACACACACACACACACACACACACACACACACACACACACACACACACACACACACACACACACACACACACACACACACACACACACACACACTCTAGTCCCCTTGGAGCAAGGAGCTCAATGTGGGCGTTACGTTACAGTCGCACCATACAGGTATATCATTACCAGAGAGACAGAGAGAAAGAGAGAGCAAGAAAGAGAGAGAAAGACAATATTTTTTTTGTCGCAATTCCCAATTTCTCCCCAAACACAAAAATGGAAACTCATTTATAATACACAACAGAAGTGCCCTTTCTAATTTTAAACTTTTTCTCAATGGATTGATTTTAGTCCAAGGCTTAATTTTTAAATGTCTAAGACGTTGGGAGGGTTCAAAAGATAAATCATAAGAGACAAGGTTTTGAAGTGTCTGTCCTGTACTGTATCTAGGAGATAGAAGTAAGCTCATGATATACAGTATATATACTATATACATTACCAGTCAAAAATGTGGAAACTTCACTCAATCAAGGGTTTTTCTTTATTTTTACTATTTTCTACATTGTAGAAGAATAGTGAAGACAACAATACTATGAAAAAACACATATGGAATCATGCAGTAACCAGAAATATATTTGATATTCTTCAAAGTAGCCTTGATGACAGATTTGCACACTTTTGGCATTCTCTCAACCAGCTTCAGGTGTGCCTTGTTAAAAACTAATTTGTGGAATTTATTTCCTTAATGCGTTTGAGCCAATCAGTTGTGTTGTGACAAGGTAGGGGTGGTATACAGGAGATTTGGTAAAAGACCAAGTCCACATTATGGCAAGAACAGCTCGAATCAGAAAAGAGAAACGACAGTCCATCGGTACTTTAAGACATGAAGGTCAGTCAGTACTGAACATGTCAAGAACTTTGAAAGTTTCTTCAAGTGCAGTCGCAAAAACCATCAAGCGCAATGATGAAACTGGCTCTCATGAGGACCACCACATGAAAGGAATTTAGTATTCAAGGCACGCTTAACCAGCATGGTTTCCACAGCATTCTGCAGCGATACGCCACCCATCTGGTTTGCACTTAATGTGACTATCATTTGTTCTTCAACAGGACAATGACCCAACACACCTCCAGGCTGTGTAAGGGCTATTTGACCAATAAGAAGAATGATGGAGTGCTTTATCAGATGATCTGGCCTCCACAATCACCTGACCTCAACCCAATTGAAATGGTTTGGGATGAGTTGGAACACAGAGGGAAGGAAAGCAGTCAAATGCTCAGCATATGTGGGAACTCCTTCAAGACTGTTGGAAAAACATACTTTAAAAAAAGCATACATATGGAATCAAAAATCGAAAATATATTTGTATTTTTTTAAACATTTTTTGGTTACTTCATGATTCCATGTGTTATTTCATAGTTTTGATGTCTTCACTACTATTCTGCTATGTAGAAAATAGTTAAAAAATTAAAAAATAAACTTGAATGAGTAGGTGTGTCCAAACTTTTGACTGACACTGTACATATTTAACCCCTTTTTTAGGTAGGTACAAAACTACCTTCGTATTTCCATTCATTTTTTAAAAACCGGTACAAGTTACCTTCAGACAAGTCCCTTGATACTTGTGGTGACACTTGTGGTGGTCGACCATTCCATAGAATGGCCATAATAGTGTACAGGTCAATTCTTTCTGACGCAACAGACTTTTTTGGTTAGAAGACCGCTCTAGCTCTGTCACCTTTCACCCCAGATGCGACATGGGCGGATGTGGTGGATTGAGACACATCCAATGCAAAACATTTTTATCTCTAGCTTAAACTGATCGATTTTGATGGGATTTTTTAAATTATGTAACTAAGATTGTCTCAATCGACTCTAGAGTACAGCCAAGCTTACAATTTAATTTGTTCACGTGTCTGTTTCTCGTTGTATTGTTGCTAATAACACAGTATCATAAGCACAGTGTAAATGCAACATGTCATGTTCTGATTGCAAAGATGTTGTTAACTCCCCTGACTATCTCTACAACGGCTTCAGACAAACACTGAGGAAACACCATTAGAGAGTATTTGGAAATAATTAAAATGATTTGTCTCAGTCACTTGCAGGGTAAATGTGTTTCCTGACTGATGATTGCAACAGATGCTTAATGTCTTTGACACCCTCATGCCATCAAGCATAGAGCTGCCTGTCAAATCATTACTGTAACAATGTTGGCAACATGACAGACACAGTTACAGGAGGGACAGAGAGAGAGAGAGAGAGAGAGAGAGAGAGAGAGAGAGAGAGAGAGAGAGAGAGAGAGAGAGAGAGAGAGAGAGAGAGAGAGAGAGAGAGAGAGAGAGAGAGAGAACTGTATGTTGAGGTAGTTTTCTTAAGTACAGTATGTCAGTATCATATAAATAGAATTGATTAAAGTGCTAACCACTCCACAGCAGCTGTGCCTTTTGGCAACCGGAGCCAATGGTTGGCACACACACAATCTTATTCCCATTGACACACGTTCTTAGAGCAGAGCAAATAAAGGCCATTTACCTTCTGTCTCCTCCTCTTATGTTTGAGTGTGTTTTCGTGGGTCTGCACGCTTAATTGCATGTGTGTGTGAGTCCCGTTGGCTCTTTGAAGAGTTGGGATGTTAATTTGCTTAACTCATAAACAAACAAACAGACACCACAGACCCCCTGCCTGCTCTCTGCATCTCCTACGTTACCCCCTGGAGCCACTTTAAACTAGATTTACCCCCCCCCCACACACACACACACACATACCCACACATACACACACACGCACAGCTTTCCTGAACCAAAACTTGCAGGACAAAGAATCACACACAAGCCATCAGCACCAAAACAGAGAATATATATCCCAAAACATCCCAACGACAAATACACGATGATCAAGGTGACCTGTGAAGTAGATTATGATTATGAAAGAAACTCTCTACCAGAGTACATATAGGTGACTTTACCCAATATCATCCCTTAATGAGATGTATAATTTTGGTTGTGTGAGCGTTAATAAAGGGGGGAAGCGAAAGTTCCCAGAGGGACGTGTTTCTCCGCAACACCCATGTTGACGCGATGATGCAGAACCCATCTGTTGCTGTGCAGCCATCATTTGAGGCACAGCTTGGTACCCCAGTAATTATACAACCTTTGCTTCTTTAAAGCCTTCATCTCTGAGACATGAAACAGAGTAACGGAGATAAGACTTCAAACGATGCCTACCTTTAAAGGTAAAGCAGCAAAGGTGAGATGCATGGTGGGATTGTTTCTCGGGAGGCAGGACGGCTCGCTCGGTCGTTGTTGTTTACATCTGCACTAGCATCAGAGACGTGATGGTGACGCTTGTTAATTCTGTTATTTCTAGACTGGAATTAACATCAAATTGAGATGGATTATGTTAAACTATGGAGGTCAAAAACTAGGATGGAGGTTGCGTCTTGAACATGTGTTTCTCTGTTTTAGTTAACTCTATAGAGTACATTTTATTCAGGAAAGAGATACAAAGAAATAGAGCAAAATAGAGAGACAGAGAGAGAGAGAGAACGAGAGAGAGAGAGAAAGTTAGAGAATTGTTACGCCCTGGCCTTAGTATTTTGTGTTTTCTTTATTAGTGTGGTTGTGACATGGGTGATTATGTGTTTGGCTTGTCTAGGGGTTTTGTAGATTTAAGGGGTTGTGTTTAGTATAGTATTCTAGGTAAGTCTATGGTTGTCTAGAGTGGTTCTCAATCAGAGGCAGGTGTGTATCGTTGTCTCTGATTGGGAACCATATTTAGGCAGCCATATTCTTGGAGTATTTTGTGGGTGATTGTTCCTGTCTCTGTGTTTTGCACAAGTTAGGACTGTTGGCGGTTTTCACGTTACGTTTATTGTTTTTGTAAATTGTTCGTATTTTCATCTTTCATTAAAGATGTTTATGAATAACCACCCTGCATTTTGGTCCTCCTCTCTTTCACCAGAAGAAAACCGTAACAGAATCACCCACCACAACAGGACCAAGCGGCGTGGTGACAGGCAGCGGCAGCAGGAGCAGCGCAAGGATGAATGGACATGGGATGATGTGATGGACGGCAAGGGTTGCTACACATGGGAGGAGATCCTGGCTGGAAGAGATCGCCTCATATGGGAACAGGTGGAGGCACTTAGGAGAGCAGAGGCAGCCGGAGAGAGGAGCCGGAGATACGAGGGAACACGGTTGGCAAGGAAGCCCGAGAGTCAGCCCCAAAATTTATTGGGGTGGGGGCACACAAGGAGTATGGTGAAGCCAGGTAGGAGACCTGCGCCAACTTCCTGTGCTTACCGGGGACCTAGAGAGACCGGGCAGGCACCGTGTTATGCTGTGGAGCGCATGGTGTCTCCAGTGCGGGTGCATAGCCCGGTGCGGTACATACCAGCTCCTCGTATCGGCTGGGCTAGAGTGGGCATCGAGCCAAGTGTCATGAAGCCGGCTCAACGCATCTGGTCTCCAGTGCATCTCCTTGGGACGGCTTACATGGCACCAGCCTTGCGCATAGTGTCCCCGGTTCGCCTGCATAGCCCAGTGCGGGCTATTCCACCTCGCCGCACTGGCAGGGCGACCGGGAGCATTCAACCAGGTAAGGTTGGGCAGGCTCGGTGCTCAAGAGCTCCAGTGCGCCTGCACGGTCCGGTCTATCCAGTACCACCTCCACGCACCAGCCCTCCAGTGGCAGCTCCCCACACCAGGCTTCCTGTGCGTGTCCTCGGCCCAGTACCATCAGTGCCAGCACCACGCATCAGGCCTACAGTGCGCCTCGCCTGTCCAGCGCTACCAGAGCCTTCCTCCTCTCCAGCGCTGCCGGAGTCTCCCACCTGCCCAGCGCTGCCGGAGCCTTCCTCCTCGCCAGCACTGCCGGAGTCTCCCGCCTGTCCAGCGCTGCCGGAGTCTCCCGCCTGTCCAGCGCTGCCGGAGTCTCCCACCTGTCATGAGCCGCCAGAGTCTCCCGCCTGTCATGAGCCGCCAGTCTCCCGCCTGTCATGAGCCGCCAGAGTCTCCCGCCTGTCATGAGCCGCCAGAGTCTCCCGCCTGTCATGAGCCGCCAGAGTCTCCCGCCTGTCATGAGCCGCCAGTCTCCCGCCTGTCATGAGCCGCCAGTCTCCCGCCTGTCATGATCCGCCAGAGTCTCCCGCCTGTCATGATCCGCCAGAGTCTCCCGCCTGTCATGATCCGCCAGAGTCTCCCGCCTGTCATGATCCGCCAGAGTCTCCCGCCTGTCATGATCCGCCAGAGTCTCCCGCCTGTCATGATCCGACAGAGTCTCCCGCCTGTCATGATCCGCCAGAGTCTCCCGCCTGTCATGATCCGACAGAGTCTCCCGCCTGTCATGATCCGACAGAGTCTCCTGCCTGTCAGCATGGAGCCGCCAGAGCCACCAGTCAGCATGGATCCACCAGAGCCGCCAGTCAGTATGGTTCCGCCAGAGCCGGCAGTCAGCCAGGATCCACCAGAGCCGCCAGTCAGCCAGGATCCGCCAGACAGCCTAGATCTGCCAGATCCGCCAGTCAGCCAGGATAGGCCAGATCCGCCAGGATTTGCCAGTCAGCCAGGATCCACAATTCAGCCAGGATCCACCATTCAGCCAGGATCCACCATTCAGCCAGGTTCCGCCAGTCAGCCAGGATCTGCCAGATCTGCCAGTCAGCCAGGATCTGCCAGAACCGCAATTCAGCCAGGATCTGCCAGAGCCGTCAACCTACCTGAGCTTCCTCTCAGTCCCGAGCTTCCCCTCAGTCCCGAGCTTCCCCTCAGTCCCGAGCTTCCCCTCAGTCCCGAGCTTCCCCTCAGTCCTGAGCTACCTCAGTCCAGTGGGGCCCGCTGTTAGATTTCCTAGGCCAAGGTTAGCGCGAGGGTCGCCACTCAAGGGACGCTAAGGAGGTGGACTCAGACAATTATGGAGTGAGGTCCACGTCCAGCGCCAGAGCCGCCACCGCGGACAGAAGCCCACCCAGACCCTCCCCTATAGGTTTAGGTTGTGCGTTCGGAGTTCGGAGTTCTGTCACGTTCTGTCCATCGTTCGTATGTGTTTTCCTTGTTTTAGTGTTGGTCAGGATGTGAGCTGGGTGGGCATTCTATGTTGTGTGTCTGGTTTGTCTATTTCTATGTTTGGCCTGATATGGTTCTCAATCAGAGGCAGGTGTTAGTCATTGTCTCTGATTGGGAACCATATTTAGGTAGCCTGTTTTGTGTTGGGTTTTGTGGGTGATTGTTCCTGTCTCTGTGTTTGCACCAGATAGGACTGTTTAGGTTTTCACTTTTCTTGTTTTGTTTAGTCTGTTCATGTATAGTCGTCTTCATTAAAAACATGAAAAACCACCACGCTGCATTTTGGTCCGCCTCTCTTTCACCAGAAGAAAACCGTTACACCGTATTACCCGAACAGTAGTCAAGATGGGACAAGATCAAAGCCTGAACAACTAGTACAGTTGACTTTGTGTCAAAAACACAGAACATCTTTTCATAGCAGACATACGTCTTCCAATCTTCACAACAAGTCTGTCAATATGACTTGACCATGATAACTGACCATCCAATGTTACTCCTAGGAGTTCAGACTCTTCAACCTCTTCAACCAAATATATTATTTTTGTTTTTTGATGTATTTAATACCAGTTTACCACTCCTTGCTAAGAGTCTCAGTGAGCTCACTGGCTGTAGATGCTGATGCGTAAAGTGTGCAATCATCAGCATACATAGTAATTTCATCTTATTGTATGACAAATGGCAAATCATTTGTAAAAATAGAGAACAGTAACGGCCCGAGGCAACTGCCTTGAGGGATACCGCACTCTACATATCTGATGTTAGAGAATCTTCCAACGAAGAACATTGTCTGTGTTCTATTGGATAAATAACTCTCCAACCATGTGATGGCAGGTGACGCAAAGCCATAACAAGTGAGTTTTTTCGATAACAAATGATGATCAAAAACATCAAAGTATAATGACACAAGGCGAGACCCAGATGCAGACACAGGAGGCAGATAGCGGAGTCTTACAATGTTTATTAATCCAAACGGAGTAGGCAAGAGAATGGTCGTGGACAGGCAAAAGGTCAAAACCAGATCAGAGTCCAGGAGGTACAGAGTGGCAGACAAGCTGATGGTCAAGGCAGGCAGAAGGGTCAGGCAGGTGGGTACAGAGTCCAGAAACAGGCAAGGGTCAAAACCGGGAGGACTGGAAAAAGGAGAATAGCAAAAAGCAGGAGAACGGGAAAAATACTGGGTTACTTGAAAAACATACAAGACAAACTGGCACAGAGAGACAGGAAACACAGGGATAAATACACTGTGGGAAATCAGCGACACCTGGAGGGGGTGAAGACAATCACAAGCTTCCTTCCACACCTGTGGACACACACTCCTTTTGGCTTTGGCTAAATACATGGCAAATACGGATAGCAATAGAGTCTGAGAGAGAGATAAATAAATAAAAACAGGAAGGAAGAAAGAGAGAGAGAGTGGAGAAAGAGAACATGAGAGGTAGGAACGAGAGACAGATAGGAATTCAAGGAGGGAGAGAGGGAGCTAAGAGATAGAGAGAGAGAGAGTCATGCTCAACATTGAGCTCCTGATATATTTCATATTTCTTTGTTTTTAGAATGAGATAAACACTCTCATCAAAAAAGATTTACAGACAAGAAGTGATGAACAACAACTCTATTCATTCAGAATAGAAAAAAAGTAACTTTGCGCCTCAAGTGAAGAAGTTTTGACTCTAGCTAGCTAGCTAGCTACACAACAAAGACCGAGCCTGCAGACTAACAAGCTAGCCAGAGGAAACAAGCTAGAACAAACCTAGCAAGGGGAGTTAATACAACTACATCAAACAACCAAACTGAGTGAGTAAACCAAAAAGGAGCACGGACTAACTTTAACCATATCTTCTATCTGTTTTTTAAACTAAATTAGCGCTAGCTAGCAACAGCAGCAGATAAACAAATCGGTTGCCATGGCAATGGGTGGCAGAACAGCGCAGCAGCAGTAGTAGCAGAGCCCACAGGCACCATGTCCCCACTCCCCCTGAGCGCAGAACCCATTCTCTACCCTAAAGAGGCCAAAAAATGACACAATGAGGAAAGCTTTTAAACAGAAACTACTAAAGGGGAGGCCAGAAACCCTTTTTGCAGACTACAAAAACGGTGACGTGAGTAATCTCATCTTCCTAACTGACCAGCCAAATGCATGTCGCTCAGCATTCTGCTCTCACTACCCATCCACAAAGAAAGAGGGAATCTGAAATGGGTGGAAGCTGAAAATCAAAGAGACAGATGACCCTGACAGCACCTTGATAACAATCAACCTCTACAAGACTGGGACTGTCATGGTGCAAGATAACATTAGGCTGTTTGAAACAGACTTTCAGACCATTAAGGAGAGAGCAGAGAGAGATAAGGACACCACCAGTGACATGCTCTCCCACAAGACAAACTCCACCAGCACCACCCTCACCCCTACTCTCCCCACCCAAAAAGGCACATCCAGCACCTCTCTTCCCACCATAGTGGAGGACACGCCCCAGGAGGAGAGTGACCCCCTCAGTGCAGGGCTGGTTCAGACCCTCCTCACCACCATGGCTGCCATGAGGGATGAGTTCACCAAACTGGAGGGGGAGGTGGTCCTGCTGAGGGAGAGCGTGAGCAAACAGCAACCAGACAACCACACCTTAGAGGAGCTCCTAACCAAGGTGCGGACAGAGCAGGACAGCAGCCTTTCAACACTGCTGAAAGAGGTTCAGCAAGAGAGAGACGGACTCAAGAGAGAGATGGCTGATCTAACAAAGGAGGTGAGAGAGCTCCAAAAAGACAGGCAGAGCAGTAATAACGATCTGACCACACTAAGAGAGGACCTGCATGAGAGAAAGAAGAGAGGACAGGCTGCAGGAGCAGCTAGATCACCACTCTATGACCTGCCCTCACACAGCAGAGGAGCCCAGCTCAACCAGCCAGGCTTCCTGTTGATGGACTCAAATGGGACGTTTGTTCAGGAGAATAAACTTTTCCCTAGACACAAAACGAGAAAGGTGTGGTGCCCAATAACGCAGAGTGCCATGGAGCTGCTTGATAAGGCCCATCTCGGGTCGCCAAGCCACATAATCGGGAGCAACGACCTGCATGCTCAGCAGGTGAGGGTGGCGACTTCACTACGGGGAGTGATTGAGAAGGCCTCAGCAATCTTCCCCAACTCAAGAATCATGGTGTCAACTCTTCTACAGAGGAAGGACTTCCACCCTGCCAAAATCTAAAGAATTAACGCCAGCCTATCCCGGGACTGTGCCCTACGACCCAATGTACACCTGGCCCACCATCCCACCCTCGTATAAATCTGGTATAAATCTGAACAAACTCATTCAATCGAATTGATCAAAACAGGAGAATTCTTTGAATGGTTAAAAATCAACAAGGAGGCTGTCTTGACAGATAAAAACTTCTTCCTCTGTGCCACATACATTCCCCCCTCAGAGACCCTACTTCAATGAAGAGAGTTTCTCCATTCTTGAGGGGGAAATGAGTCACTTTGTGGCCCAAGGCAACATACTGGTCTGTGGAGACCTGAAGGCTAGAACAGCAGAAGAACAAGACACTATTAACAGTCATGGGGATAAACACCTACCAGGAAGCAACAACCTTTCCCTCCCCACATACCCCCCCAGAAATAACTATGACAAAGTGAAAAACAAAAACGGAGTACAGCTCGTGAAGCTCTGTGAAACACTGGGTCTGTACATAGTCAATGGCAGGCTGAGAGGGACTCTTTTGGTAGGTACACCTACAGCTCTGTGGAACACTGGGTCTGTACATAGTCAACGGTAGGCTGAGAGGGGACTCTTTTAGTAGGTACACCTACAGCTCTGTGGAACACTGGGTCTGTACATAGTCAATGGTAGGCTGAGAGGAGACTCTTTTGGTAGGTACACCTACAGCTCTGTGAAACACTGGGTCTGTACATAGTCAATGGCAGGCTGAGAGGGGACTCTTTTGGTAGGTACACCTACAGCTCTGTGGAACACTGAGTCTGTACATAGTTAATGGTAGGCAGTCGAACACTGGGTCTGTACATAGTCAATGGTAGGCAGTCGAACACTGGGTCTGTACATAGTCAATGGTAGGCAGTCGAACACTGAGTCTGTACATAGTCAATGGTAGGCAGTCGAACACTGAGTCTGTACATAGTCAATGGCAGGCAGTCGAACACTGGGTCTGTACATAGTCAATGGTAGGCAGTCGAACACTGGGTCTGTACATAGTCAATGGTAGGCAGTCGAACACTGGGTCTGTACATAGTCAATGGTAGGCAGTCGAACACTGGGTCTGTACATAGTCAATAGTAGGCAGTCGAACACTGAGTCTGTACATAGTCAATGGCAGGCTGAGAGGGGACTCTTTTGGTAGGTACACATACAGCTCTGTGGAACACTGAGTCTGTACATAGTCAATGGTAGGCTGAGAGGAAACTCTTTTGGTAGGTACACCTACAGCTCTGTGGAACACTGAGTCTGTACATAGTTAATGGTAGGCTGAGAGGAGACTCTTTTGGTAGGTACACCTACAGCTCTGTGGAACACTGAGTCTGTACATAGTCAATGGCAGGCTGAGAGGAGACTCTTTTGGTAGGTACACCTACAGCTCTGTGGAACACTGAGTCTGTACATAGTCAATGGTAGGCTGAGAGAGGACTCTTTTGGTAGGTACACCTACAGCTCTGTGGAACACTGAGTCTGTACATAGTCAATGGTAGGCTGAGAGAGGACTCTTTTGGTAGGTACACATACAGCTCATCCCTTGGCAGCAGCACTGTAGACTATTTCCTCACCGACCTAAACCCAGAGTCTCCCAGAGCCTTCACAGTCAGCCCACTAACACCTCTCTCAGAGCCTTCACAGTCAGCCCACTAACACCTTTCTCAGAGCCTTCACAGTCAGCCCACTAACACCTCTCTCAGAGCCTTCACAGTCAGCCCACTAACACCTCTCTCAGACCACAGTAAAATCACAGTGTATCTGAGAAGAGCAGAACCCAACCATGAAGCATCACGGCCCAATAAATGACATGGTACAAAACAGGCCTATAGATGGATAGTACAAACAGTACAGACATCTACCAAAAAGCAATTAGTAGCCAAAAATACAATCTCTCCTGGACAACCTTTTAGCCTTAACATTCTCCTTCAGCAATGAAGGTGTAAATTTGGCTGTTTGGAACATAAACTTTATATTTGACAAATTAGCCTCCTTGGCTAATTTAAAGAAGCATAAGAGCAAACCAGAAATAACAGATATTGAAAAATGGTTTGATATTGATTGCAAAAATCTAAGAAAGTTATTGAGAAATATACCTAATCAAAAACACAGAGAACCAGACAACAAAAATATATGCCTTCAATATGGGGAAACACTGAAGCAATACAAACACCCTAAGAACAAAAAAGGAACAGCACATTAGAAATCAGCTGGATGGAATTACATTTACATTACATTTAAGTCATTTAGCAGACGCTCTTATCCAGAGCGACTTACAAGTTGGTGCATTCACCTTATGACATCTAGTAGAACAGTCACTTTACAATAGTGCATCTAAATCTTAAAGGGGGGGGGGGTGAATCAAACCACTTCTGGGAGAATTGGAATAAATTTAACAAACCTCATCATGAGGAATTGGCTATCCAAAATGGGGATATGTGGAGAAATCACTTTGCAAACATCTACAGCAATATCACAAAGAGCCCAGAACAAAAAGATATACAAGAAAATTTACAAATCCTTGAATCAGCATTCAAAGACTATCAGAATCCTATGGATACCCCAATTACAGAAGAAGAATTATTGGAAAAACTATGCACTCTCCAACCCAAAAAGGCCTGTGGTGCTGATGGTATTTGAAATGAAATGATCAAATATACAGACCACAAATTAAAATTGGCTATACTCAAACTCTTCAACATTATCCTCACTGCAGGTATTTTCCCTGATATTTGGAACCAGGGATTGATCACACCCATCTATAAAAAGGGAGACAAATTTGACCCAAATAATTACAGAGGAATTTGCATTAACAGCAACTTGGGGAAAATTCTCTGCAGTATTATAAATAGCAGACTACATCATTTCCTTGACGAACACAACGTCCTGAGCGGAAGCCAGATTGGATTTCGAAAAAAATGATCGTACAACAGACCATATTTACACCCTCCACGCTCTAATTGATAAACAAGTAAACCAAAACAAAGGCAAAATCTACTTGTGTTTTGTAGATTTGATTCAATTTGGCACTAAGGTCTTTTTTATAAACTAATATAACGTGGTATTGGAGGGAAAACATATGATTTTATTAAATCAATATACACTAAAAACAAGTGTACGGTTAAAATTGGCAACAAGCAAACAGACTTATTCTCTCAGGGAATAAGTGAAACAGGGCTGCCCAATAAGTCCAACACTATTTAACATCTACATTAATGAATTGGCAAAAACATTAGAAGAATCGGCGGCACCTGATATCACCCTACACAACACTGAAATCCAGTGTGTCATGTATTGTATTGCCATGTCTTGTCCCTGTGCTTTCTCTTCTCTTCGTTTCCCCCTGCTGGTCTTTTAGGTTTCTTTCTCTCTCTCTATTCCTCTCTCTCTCTATCGTTCCGTTCCTGCTCCCAGCTGTTCCTCATTCTCCTAACGACCTCGTTTACTCTTTCACACCTGTCCCCTATTTTGCCCTCTGATTAAGTCTCTATTTCTCTCTCTGTTTCTGCTTCTGTCCTTGTCGGATTCTTGTTTGCTGTTTGCTTTGCTTTTGTTCCGTCCAGTTGTATTCTGCCTCGTCATCAGATACTACGTGTGAGCAGGTGTCTCTATCCTCTACGGCCCGCGCCTACCCGAAGGGACCTGCAGTCTGTTGCCGCTAGCCCTGCAACTCTCCTCAACAACTAGAAGCGGGACTCTCCTGTTAAACTAGAGGATTTGTGTTTTCCCTGTTTGGACTTCCCCTGTAATGATTGAGGATTTATGTTTTCCCTGTTTGGACATTAAAAGACTCTGTTTCCGTTATATCGCTTTTGGGTCCTCACTCACCTGCATAACACAGTGTCTGCTGTACGCAGATGACCTGGTGCTGCTGTCTCCCACTAAAGAGGGGTTACAGCAGCACCTAGATCATCTTCACAGGTTCTGTGGGCTCTGACCATTAACCTAAAAAAAACAAATATAATGATATTCCAAAAAAG
>NC_060189.1:15452528-15495028 GCF_021184085.1 Oncorhynchus gorbuscha
TTGTGTCATTGCACCAGATAGGACTGTTTAGGTTTTCACTTTTGTTGTTGTTGTTTTGTATTTTGTAGTGTTCTCATGTATGGTCTTGATTAAACATGTTGAACTCTAACCACGCTGCATTTTGGTCCTCCTCTCCTTCAGCGGAAGAAAACCGTTTCACACAGTAAGTGTTTAAATGTGTAAATGTAAAACCACATCCATATTCATCATCCCTAAGCATGAATATTAACAGCCTCAAACAAGAAAAAGAAGAGAAAAAGGAGAGACAGAGAAAATGACATCGGAGTGAAAGCGGATGTATTCATGTCTGTTTCAAAGGGGCTATTGTTCCCTTGCATGGCTGGCCTGCTCTACAAGCTAATCAACGGCTTCCTGCACTCTGCTCTATTACGCCTAGCTAATTGACTACAAATTATTATCTGGATAATATATGCATGGCCTCAGATGATATACGTGCACACCCCCCACACACACACACGACTAGGCCCTGTGTTTCTGAAGCATTTCAATCTAGACTGGAGTTCTATATTTAAATACACTTGACCCTCCCTGCTCGCGTCTCGTCGTAGTTAATGGCGAAGGAATGTTTTGATCGGATTTTGTTTTAAGTAAAGACTCGGAGGAGTCGCGGAGGATGGGTGTTATTGTAGTTTTCTGCTCAGGTTGAAGACAGAATGAAATTAGAAGCAGAGTTTTAATCACATGACGACTGTCTTCATTGATTAAATTCTGCTTGTCCTCTCTGGGAAATTGAAAACACAAAAACCTGAGAGTACTGCGACAGGAACTTCACTTAGCGATGTGAACACACACACACTCATGCACACACACACACACACACACACACACACACACACACACACACACACACACACACACACACACACACACACACACACACACACACACACACACACACACACACTCATGCACATACACACACAGAGCTGTGAACATGATCTCCAAAAGGTTCAAGTAAGGGTTAAGGTTTGGGCCTTAAAAGAAAAACTGACTGAATTCAAACATGCAAACATTGGCACCAGAGGTAGACGATTACATCCACCCCCAACCCCATCCACAAACCATGCATTTGGGAAGTTTTCAGACCCTTTCTATTTTTTCACATTTTGTTATGTTTACAGCTCTTCTAAAATGGATTAAACTGTTTTAAACTGATGAATCTACATACAATTGTCACGCCTTGGTCATTGTATTTTGTGTTTTTGTTATATGTTTGGGTAGGCCAGGGTGTGACATGGGTTTATATGTTGTGTTTCGTATTGGGGTTTGTATTATTTGGGACATATACCAAAAACACAAAATACAATGACCAAGGCGTGACAGAACCCCCCCCCCCCCCTAAGGTGCAGACTCCCGGACGCACCTCAAGAGCATAGGGAGGATCCGGGTGGGCGTCTGTCCATGGTGGCGGTTCTGGCTCGGGACGTGGACCCCACTCCATAAATGTCCTAGTTCCTCCCCTTCGCGTCCTGGGATCATCCACCTTCTCCGCCGACCATGGCCTAATAGTCCTCACCCAGATCCCCACATAACTGAAGAGCAGCTCGTGACAGAGGGGCAGCTCGGGACAGAGGGGCAGCTCGGGACAGAGGGGCATCTCAGGACAGAGGGGCAGCCCGGGACAGAGGGGCAGCACGGGACTGAGGGGCAGCTCGGGACAGAAGCAGCCTGGTACTGAGGGGAAGCCCGGTACAGAGGGGAAGCCTGGTACTGAGGGGAAGCCCGGTACTGAGAGGCAGCCCAGTACTGAGAGGAAGCCCAGTACAGAGGGGAAGCCCGGTACTGAGGGGAAGCCCGGTACTGAGATGCAGCCCAGTACTGAGAGGAAGCCCAGTACTGAGAGGAAGCCCAGTACTGAGAGGAAGCTCAGTACTGAGAGGAAGCTCAGGCAGGTAGTAGGCTCCGGTAAATCCTGGCTGGCTGGTGGAACTGGATGATTCAGGTTGTCTGGCCGATCTAGAAGATCTTGGCAGACTGGCACTTCTGGCGGATCCTGGCAGACTGGCGACGCTGGGCCGACTGGCGGCGCTGGGCAGACTGGGAGCACTGGGCAGACTGGGAGCACTGGCGGCGCTGGGCAGACTGGGAGCACTGGCGGAGCTGGGCAGACTGGGAGCACTGGCGGAGCTGGGCAGACTGGGAGCACTGGCGGAGCTGGGCAGACTGGGAGCACTGGCGGCGCTGGGCAGACTGGGAGCACTGGCCGCGCTGGGCAGACTGGGAGCACTGGCCGCGCTGGGCAGACTGGGAGCACTGGCCGCGCTGGGCAGACTGGGAGCACTGGCCGCGCTGGGCAGACTGGGAGCACTGGCCGCGCTGGGCAGACTGGGAGCACTGGCCGCGCTGGGCCGACTGGGAGCACTGGCGGCCCTGGGCAGACTGGAGACTCCGGCAGCGCAAGAGAGGAGAAAGGCCCTGGCTGTGTTAAACAGGCGGGAGACTCCAACAGCGCAGGAGAGGAGAAATGCGCTGGCTGCGCTGAACAGGCGAGGCGCACTGGAGGCCTGGTGCGTGGTGCTGGAACTGGTGGTACTGGATCGAGGACACGCACAGGAAGCCTGGTGCGGGGAGCTGCTACCGGAGGACTGGTGTGTAGAGGTGGCTCTGGATAGACCGGACCGTGCAGGCGCACTGGAGCTCTTGAGCACCGAGCCTGCCCAAGCTTACCTGGCTCGATGCCCACTCTAGCCCGGCCAATGGGAAGGGCTGGTATGTGCCGCACCTGGCTCTGCACCCGCACTGGAAACACCGTGCGCTCCATAGCATAACACGGTGCCTGCCCGGTCTCTCTAGCCCAACGGTGAGCACAGGGAGTATGCGCAGGTCTCCTACCTGGCATAACTATTCTCCCTTCTAGCCCCCTCCCAATAATTTTTTTGGGCTGCTTTTCCGGCTTCCAACCGCGTCGCCGTGCTGCCTCCTCATACCTGCGCCTCTCCGCTTTACTCGCGTCTATTTCATCCTTGGGACGGAGATATTCTCCCGGCTGCGCCCAGGGTCCTTTACCGTCTAATATCATCTCCCAAGACCAGAAGTCCTCATATTGCTGCTCCTCACAATTAACAGGGAGAGTAGGCTCAGGTCTGACTCCTGACTCAGCCACTCTCTCTCTGCGCTCTCCCCCGTTACTTTCGGTTTTCACTCTGCGTCGCCGTGTTTTCCTTTTTGACTCCATTAGCCTATAGCCCTCTTCGCATTGCTGCAGGGAATCCTAGGCGGGCTCCTGCACGCGCTCTGGGTCAGCCGCCCACCTGTCGATTTCTTCCCACGTCGTATAATCCACGCCTCTACCGTCCATTACGTCCTCCTTTAGCTCCTGCCAGTTTACACACTGCTCGGTCTGTGAGTGGTGGGTGTTTCTGTAACGTTGTTCGTCTGTTGAATGAAGAGAGTCAGACCGAAATGCAGCGTGTAGGTTACTCATGACTTTAATGAATGAAAAGGTACATGAAATAACTGAATACGAATACAACAAACGAAACGAGAAACTAGTTTCGCTTTGTATTTCGTGGGTGTTTGTTCCTGTCTTTGTGTAGTATTTCACCAGATAGGCTGTGATAAGTTTCACGTTCCGTTCTGTTGTTTTTGTATTTAGTATTCAGTTATTTCATGTACCGCGATTCAGTTCATTAAAGTCATGAGTAACCAACACACTGCATTTCGGTCCGACTCTCTTCTTTCAACAGACGAACGCCGTTACAACAATACCCCATAAGACATCACAATACCCCATAATGACATCACAATACCCCATAATGACATCACAATACCCCATAATGACAGCACAATACCCCATAATGACATCACAATACCCCATAATGACATTACATTTACATTTACATTTAAGTCATTTAGCAGACGCTCTTATCCAGAGCGACTTACAAATTGGTGCATTCACCTTATGACATCCAGTGGGACAGTCACTTAACAATAGTGCATCTAAAACTTAGGGGGGGTGGGGTGAGAGGGATTACTTAACCTATCCTAGGTATTCCTTAAAGAGGTGGGGTTTCAGGTGTCTCCGGAAGGTGGTGATTGACTCCGCTGTCCTGGCGTCGTGAGGGAGTTTGTTCCACCATTGGGGGGCCAGGGCAGCGAACAGTTTTGACTGGGCTGAGCGGGAGCTGTACTTCCTCAGTGGTAGGGAGGCGAGCAGGCCAGAGGTGGATGAACGCAGTGCCCTTGTTTGGGTGTAGGGCCTGATCAGAGCCTGGAGGTACTGAGGTGCCGTTCCCCTCACAGCTCCGTAGGCAAGCACCATGGTCTTGTAGCGGATGCGAGCTTCAACTGGAAGCCAGTGGAGAGAACGGAGGAGCGGGGTGACGTGAGAGAACTTGGGAAGGTTGAACACCAGACGGGCTGCGGCGTTCTGGATGAGTTGAAGGGGTTTAATGGCACAGGCAGGGAGCCCAGCCAACAGCGAGTTGCAGTAATCCAGACGGGAGATGACAAGTGCCTGGATTAGGACCTGCGCCGCTTCCTGTGTGAGGCAGGGTCGTACTCTGCGGATGTTGTAGAGCATGAACCTACAGGAACGGGCCACCGCCTTGATGTTAGTTGAGAACGACAGGGTGTTGTCCAGGATCACGCCAAGGTTCTTGGCGCTCTGGGAGGAGGACACAATGGAGTTGTCAACCGTGATGGCGAGATCATGGAACGGGCAGTCCTTCCCCGGGAGGAAGAGCAGCTCCGTCTTGCCGAGGTTCAGCTTGAGGTGGTGATCCGTCATCCATACTGATATGTCTGCCAGACATGCAGAGATGCGATTCGCCACCTGGTCATCAGAAGGGGGAAAGGAGAGGATTAATTGTGTGTCGTCTGCATAGCAATGATAAGAGAGACCATGTGAGGTTATGACAGAGCCAAGTGACTTGGTGTATAGCGAGAATAGGAGAGGGCCAAGAACAGAGCCCTGGGGGACACCAGTGGTGAGAGCGCGTGGTGAGGAGACAGATTCTCGCCACGCCACCTGGTAGGAGCGACCTGTCAGGTAGGACGCAATCCAAGCGTGGGCCGCGCCGGAGATGCCCAACTCGGAGAGGGTGGAGAGGAGGATCTGATGGTTCACAGTATCGAAGGCAGCCGATAGATCTAGAAGGATGAGAGCAGAGGAGAGAGAGTTAGCTTTAGCAGTGCGGAGCGCCTCCGTGATACAGAGGAGAGCAGTCTCAGTTGAATGACTAGTCTTGAAACCTGACTGATTTGGATCAAGAAGGTCATTCAGAGAGAGATAGCGGGAGAGCTGGCCAAGGACGGCACGTTCAAGAGTTTTGGAGAGAAAAGAAAGAAGGGATACTGGTCTGTAATTGTTGACATCGGAGGGATCGAGTGTAGGTTTTTTCAGAAGGGGTGCAACTCTCGCTCTCTTGAAGACGGAAGGGACGTAGCCAACGGTCAGGGATGAGTTGATGAGCGAGGTGAGGTAAGGGAGAAGGTCTCCGGAAATGGTCTGGAGAAGAGAGGAGGGGATAGGGTCAAGCGGGCAGGTTGTTGGGCGGCCGGCCGTCACAAGACGCGAGATTTCATCTGGAGAGAGAGGGGAGAAAGAGGTCAGAGCACAGGGTAGGGCAGTGTGAGCAGAACCAGCGGTGTCGTTTGACTTAGCAAACGAGGATCGGATGTCGTCGACCTTCTTTTCAAAATGGTTGACGAAGTCATCTGCAGAGAGGGGAGGAGGGGGGGGCGGAGGATTCAGGAGGGAGGAGAAGGTGGCAAAGAGCTTCCTAGGGTTAGAGGCAGATGCTTGGAATTTAGCGTGGTAGAAAGTGGCTTTAGCAGCAGAGACAGAGGAGGAAAATGTAGAGAGGAGGGAGTGAAAGGATGCCAGGTCCGCAGGGAGGCGAGTTTTCCTCCATTTCCGCTCGGCTGCCCGGAGCCCTGTTCTGTGAGCTCGCAATGAGTCATCGAGCCACGGAGCGGGAGGGGAGGACCGAGCCGGCCTGGAGGATAGGGGACATAGAGAGTCAAGGGATGCAGAGAGGGAGGAGAGGAGGGTTGAGGAGGCAGAATCAGGAGATAGGTGGGAGAAGGTTTGAGTGGAGGGAAGAGATGATAGGATGGAAGAGGAGAGAGTAGCGGGGGAGAGAGAGCGAAGGTTGGGACGGCGCGATACCATCCGAGTAGGGGCAGTGTGGGAGGTGTTGGATGAGAGCGAGAGGGAAAAGGATACAAGGCAGTGGTCGGAGACTTGGAGGGGAGTTGCAATGAGGTTAGTGGAAGAACAGCATCTAGTAAAGATGAGGTCGAGCGTATTGCCTGCCTTGTGAGTAGGGGGGAAGGTGAGAGGGTGAGGTCAAAAGAGGAGAGGAGTGGAAAGAAGGAGGCAGAGAGGAAAGAGTCAAAGGTAGACGTGGGGAGGTTAAAGTCGCCCAGAACTGTGAGAGGTGAGCCGTCCTCAGGAAAGGAGCTTATCAAGGCATCAAGCTCATTGATGAACTCTCCGAGGGAACCTGGAGGGCGATAAATGATAAGGATGTTAAGCTTGAAAGGGCTAGTAACTGTGACAGCATGGAATTCAAAGGAGGCGATAGACAGATGGGTAAGGGGAGAAAGAGAGAATGACCACTTGGGAGAGATGAGGATCCCGGTGCCACCACCCCGCTGACCAGACGCTCTCGGGGTGTGCGAGAACACGTGGGCGGACGAAGAGAGAGCAGTAGGAGTAGCAGTGTTGTCTGTGGTGATCCATGTTTCCGTCAGTGCCAAGAAGTCGAGGGACTGGAGGGAGGCATAGGCTGAGATGAACTCTGCCTTGTTGACCGCAGATTGGCAGTTCCAGAGGCTACCGGAGACCTGGAACTCCACGTGGGTCGTGCGCGCTGGGACCACCAGAGTAGGGTGGCCGCGGCCACGCGGTGAGGAGCGTTTGTATGGTCTGTGCAGAGAGGAGAGAACAGGGATAAACAGACACATAGTTGACAGGCTACAGAAGAGGCTACGCTAATGCAAAGGAGATTGGAATGACAAGTGGACTACACGTCTCGAATGTTCAGAAAGTTAAGCTACGTAGCAAGAATCTTATTGACTAAAATGATTAAAATGATACAGTACTGCTGAAGTAGGCCAGCTGGGAGTGGGTGCGTTGTTGACACTACACTAATCAAGTTGTTCCGTTGAGTGTAATAGTTTCTGCAGTGTTGCTATTCGGGGGCTAGCAGGCTAGCTAGCAGTGTTGTTTACGTTACGTTGCGTTAAAAGAACGACAATAGATGGCTAGCGAACCTAGAAAATCGCTCTAGACTACACAATTATCTTTGATACAAAGACGGCTATGTAGCTAGCTAAGTAGCTAGCTACGATCAAACAAATCAAACCGTTGTACTGTAATGAAATGAAGTGAAAATGTGATACAACCTGTGAATGCGACCGGGTAGTTGAGTTCTATACAGAAGACGTTGGCTAGCGTTGGCTAGCTGTTGGCTAGCTAGCAGAGTCACCTACGTTAGGGACGACAAATAGCTGGCTAGCTAACCTCGGTAAATTAAGATAATCACTCTAAGACTACACACTCTAAACCTAAACAACACAATTATCTTGGATACGATAATACGATGATACGAAGACAGCAAAGACAGCTATGTAGCTAGCTAACACTAAACTAATCAAGTCGTTCAGTTGAGTGTAATAGTTTCTCCAGTGCAGCTAATCAGTGGACGTTAGCTAGCTGGCTAGTGAAGACTACGTTAGGACGGCGAAATACGATAATTACGCAATTATCTTTGATACAAAGACGGCTATGTAGCTAGCTGAGAAGAAATTGCTAAGATAAGACAAATCAAACCGTTGTGATATAATGAAATATAATGAAAAAGTTATACTACCCGTTGGAGCGACGTGCAGATGCGACCACTCGCTCCAACCGGAACCGGAGGTCTCTATCACAATACCCCATAATAAGATCACAATACCCCATAATGACAGCACAATACCCCATAATGACATCACAATACCCCATAATGACAATGGAAAAACAGGTATTAAGAAATGTTTGCAAATTTAGAAAAAAAAACGGAAATATTTAATATACAGTTGAAGTCGGAAGTTTACATACACTTATCATTATCATTAAAATCTGTCTTTCAACCACTCCACAAATTTCTTGTTAAAACAAACTATAGTTTTGGCAAGTCGATTAGGACATCTACTTTGTGGATGACACAAGTAATTTTTCCAACAATTGTTTACAGACAGATTATTTAACTTATAATTCACTGCATCACAATTTCAGTGGGTCAGAAGTTTACATACACTAAATTGACTGTGCCTTTAAACAGCTTGAAAAATTCCAGAAAACTCAGTGCCTCTTTGCTTGACATCATGGGAAAATCAAAAGAAATCAGCCAAGACCTCAGAAAAAAAATCTTAGTCCTCCACAAGTCTAGTTCATCTTTGGGAGCAATTTTTAATCTCCTGAAGGTACTACGTTCCTCTGTACAAACAATAGTACGCAAGTATAAACACCATGGGACCATGCAGCCGTCATACCGCTCAGGAAGAGACGCGTTCTATCTCCTAGAGATGAAGTACTTTGGTGTGAAAAGTGCAAATCAATCCCAGAACAGCAAAGGACCTTGTGAAGATGCTGGAGGAAACAGGTACAAAAGTATATGTATCCACAGTAAAATGAGTCCTATATAGACATAACCTGAAAGGCAGCTCAGCAAGGAGGAATCCTTGGATAGGATAAGTAATCCCTCTCACCCCACCCCCCCTAAGTTTTAGATGCACTATTGTTAATTGACTGTCCCACTGGATGTCATAAGGTGAATGCACCAATTTGTAAGTCGCTCTGGATAAGAGCGTCTGCTAAATGACTTAAATGTAAATGTAAATGTGAATCCACTGCTCCAAAACCGCCATGAAAAAGCCAAACTACGGTTTGCAACTGCACATGTAGACAAAGATCATACTTCTTGGAGAAATGTCCTCTGGTCTGATAAAACAAAAATAGAACTAATGACCATCGTCATGTTTGGAGGAAAAAGGGGGAGGCTTGCAAGCCAAAGAACACCATCCCAACCGTGGCGGCATCATCATGTTGTGGGGGTGCTTTGCTGCAGGAGGGACTGGTACATTTCTCAAAATAGATGGCTTCATGAGGGTGGAAAATTATGTTGATATATTGAAGCAACATCTCAAGACATCAGTCAGGAAGTTAAAGCTTGGTCACAAATGGGTCTTCCAAATGGACAATGACCCCAAGCATACTTCCAAAGTTGTGGCAAAATGGCTTAAGGACAACAAAGTCAAGGTATTAGAGTGGCCACCACAAAGCCCTGACCTCAATCCTATAAAAAACGTGTGGGAAGAACTGAAAAAGTGTGTGCGGGCAAGCAGGCCTACAAACCTGACTCAGTTACACCAGCTCTGTCAGGAGGTTTGGGCCAAAATTTACCCAATTTATTGTGGGAAGCTTGTGGAAAGCTACCCGAAACGTTTGACCCAAGTTAAACAATTTAAAGGCAATGCTACCAAATACTAATTGAGTGTATGTAAACTTCAGACCCACTGGAAAAGTGCTGAAAGAATTAAAAGCTGAAATAAATAATTCTCTCTACAATTATTCTGACATTTCACATTCTTAAAATAAAAGTGGTGATCCTAACGGACCTAAGACAGAGAACTTTTACAAGGATTAAATGTCAGGAATTGTGAAAAACTGAGTTTGAATGTATTTGGCTAAGGTGTATATATACTTCAGACTTCAACTGTACATACAGCAGTCAAAAGTTTTAAGCATCGACTCCAGGGTTTTTCTTTATTTTTTACTATTTTCTACATTGTGGAATAATAGTGAAGACATCAAAACTATGAAATAACACATATGGAATCATGTAGTAATCATGTAGTAACCAAAAACGTGTTAAATATATCAAAATATATGCCTTGATGACAGCTTGCACACTCTTGGCATTCTCTCAATTAACATCATGAGGAATGCTTTTCTAACAGTCTTGAAGGAGTTCCCACATATAATGAGCACATTTTCTTCACCCTGCAGTCCAACTCATCCCAAACCATCTAAATTGGGTTGAGGTTGGGTGATTGTGGAAGCCAGGTCATCTGATGCAGCCCTCCATGTCATGTTTTGTCTTATATTGTCTTGTCATTTTGCTTTCCCTTCTGTTCCTTTCCCCCTGCTGGTCTTATTAGGTTCGTTCCCTTTTTCTCTCTCCCTCCCTCTCTCTCCTCTCTCTATCGTTCCGTTCCTGCTCCCAGCTGTTCCTATTCTCCTACTCAATCATCCAGTCTTTTCACACCTGTTCCCTATCTTGCCCTCTGATTTGAGTCCCTATTTCTCCCCTTGTTTTCCGTTTCTGTCCTGTCGGATCCTTGTATTATGTTCGCCGTGCTGTGTCTTTGTCTCGCCCTGTCGTGTCTTGTTTCCCTCAGATGCTGCGTGTGAGCAGGTATCTGAGTCTGCCACGGTCGGTGCCTTCCCGAGGCGACCTACAGTTAATGGTCGAGTCTCCAGTCTGTCCTCGTCACTACGAGTGGAATTAAGTTTTTTATGTTTTGTTTTCTGCTCTGACTGTCCAGGAGTATTGCCTATATCCTTTACTGGAATAAAGACTCTGTTTTCGCCAAGTCGCTTTTGGGTCCTCATTCACCTGCATAACACTCCATCATTCTTCTTGGTCAAATAGCCCTAATACAACCTGGAGGTGTATTGAGGGTCATTGTCCAGTTGAAAAACAATTATTGTCCCCCTAAGTGTAAACCAGATGGGATGGCGTATAGCTGCAGAGTGCTGTGGTAGCCATAATTGTTAAGTGTGCCTTGAATTCAAAATAAATCAATGATAGTGTCACCAGCAAAGCACTCCTACACCATCACACCTCCTCTTCCATGCTTCACGGTGGGAATCACACGTGTGGAGATCATCTGTTCCCATACTCTACGTCTCACAAAGGCACGGTTGTGGTTGGAACAAAAAATCTCAAATTTGACTCATCAGACCAAAGGACAGATTTCCACCGGTCTAATGTCCATTGCTCTTGTGTCTTGGCCCACACAAGTCTCTTCTTATTGGTGTCTTTTAGTAGTGGTTTCTTTGCAACAAATCAACCATGAAGATTTGATTCACACAGCCACTCCTGAACAGTTGATGTTGAAATGTGTCTGCTACTTGAACTTTGTGGTGCACAATTTCGGAGGTGTAGTTACCTCTAAAGAACTTATCCTCTGAAGCAGAAGTAACTCTGGGTCTTCCTTTCCTGTGGTTATCCTCATGAGAGCCTGATTCATCATTGCATTTGATGGTTTTTGTGACTGCACTTGAAGAAACTTTCAACGTTCTTGAAAATTTCAGAATTAACTGGCCTTCATATCTGAAAGTGGTGATGAACTGACATTTCTCTTTGCTTATTTGAGCTGTTCTTGCCATAATATGGACTTGGTCTTTTACCAAATAGGGCTATCTTCTGTATACCACCCCTACCTTGTTACAACACAACTGATTGGCTCAAACGCATTAAGGAAAGAAATTCCACAAATTCACTTTTAATCAGGCACAACTGTTAATGCTTTCCAGGTGACTACCTCATGAAGCTGGTTGAGAGAATGTCAAGAGTGAAAACAAAGCTGTCATCAAGGCAAATGGTGGCTACTTTGAAAAATCTCAAATAAAATATATATTTTAAATTAGTTTAACACTTTTTTTGGTTACAGCATGATTTCATGTGGGTTATTTCATAGTTTTGATGTCTTCACTATTATTCTACAATGTAGAAAATTGTGAAAGTAAAGAAAAACCCTCTAATGTGTACCGGTCTCCAAACGTTTGACTGGTACTGTAAGTATTCAGACCTTTTACTCAGTTCTTTGTTGAAACACCATTTGTAGAGATGTCAAAGGTGCTTCATCTCCACGGAGGAACTGTGGATCTCCGTCAGATTAACGAACGAGTTCTTGGTCACCTCCCTGACCAAGGCCCTTCGCCCCCGATTGCTCAGTTTGGCCGTGCGTCCAGCTCTAGGAAGAGCCTTGATGGTTCCAAAGTTCTTACATTTAAGAATTATGGAGGCTACTATGTTCTTGGGGACCTTCAGTGCTGCAGACATTTTTTGGTACCCTTCCCCAGACTTGTGACTTGACACAATAGTGTTTCAAAGCTCTGCGGACAACTCCTTCGACTTCATGGCTTGGTTTTTGCTCTGACATGCACTATCAACTGTGGGACCTTATATAGACAGGTGTGTGCCTTTCGAAATCATGTCCAATCAATTGAATTTACCCCAGGTGGACTCCAATAAAGTTGTAGAAACATCTCAAGGATGAACAATGGAAACTGAATGCAGCTGAGCTCAATTTCAGTTCATAGCAAATGGTCGGAATACTTATGTGAATTAGGTATTTCTGTTTTTTATTTGTAAGAAATTTGCAAACAAGTCTAAAAACCTGTTTTCGCTTTGTCATTATGGGGTATTGTGTGAAGATCGATGAGGAAAAAATAATTGTATCCATTTTAGAATAGGGATGTAATGTAACAAAATGTGGAACAAAGTCAAGGGGTCACCGAATGCACTGTATCAAAACCAAAAACCTACTTGAAAGTAACAGCCCTTAAAAAAAAACTTACTTGAAGGTAACAGCTCTCACTTTCGCCTCTAGTGTCCGACTTCCACGTCCTCTCCCACGTCCTCTCCCAACGTTAGGCTCTATTCTCCTACACTATTATATCTACAATTCAAGCATTTCACCCAGTAAAAACTTGTCCGATATTTAACTTCGGCATCCAAAGTGACCAGACAGACCAGAGTGATTTGCCACATCAATATCCATCAGTTCCAGATACTGTATATACCTTAAGTTTTTCCACATAGGCCCATCCTCTCCTCCTCTGCCTGCCTTTCTGTCTCCTTCTCTCCATTTATAGCATAATCATATTCATTTATGACTCATATCAATTATGCATTCAGATTCTGCTGATAACTTGTCCCTTTCCATCCATCCCTCTTTGTGTGAAGCTGGTAGATAAATAACTATAGGAGGAAGATTTATATCTGAGTGCGTATCAGTCAGCCCGCCCAGCGTTGAATGATAGACCTCATGACGGCTTCCGGTGTATTGATGGTGGTGGGGTGAGATCTAAAAATGAATGTAGTCCTGTTTTGTGGCATTTTGTGAAGGCTCTATGTTATAGTGATCCCACTATACATTGGTTGTCCTTGTTCACTAGAGACGTTGGACATCTTCCAGTGATGTTCCTATTAGCAGATTCATTGATAAATATACAAGCAAACACGTTTTTTTCCAGTCTCTGAAAGACTACAAATGATGTTGGGCAGTGCTTCATGCTCTAGCCCCCCGTCCCTCCCAAGGCACACTTTTTGAATAGGAGTCGGACACTAAAAACAATCCTTTGGGCAAATCTGAAAGAATTTACCAGATGTAATGACTTTAGGTGATTCCTCTCATCAACATTAATTTGACAATGCAGCGTCTATTAGCTACATGCTGACAGTCAACCATAAATGTTTAAACTGGAATACAGCTAGGAGGATTCAAAACAAAGTGTTGGATTTAGCTAACAGTAGAAGCTCAGCTACAGCCGATGCCAGCACCAACAGGGCGATGACAAATATGGTGCCTAGCTAAGTAAGTTTCCTGCAAACCACCTAGCTAACTTTAGTTTAATCCACCAGAAAAGACAGAACAAATATTACAACAAATATTATGGTAAAACTCAAATATACTAAACTATTTTTTAAATGTATATATATATATATATATATATATATATATATATATATATATATATATATATATAAAGTAGAATCTTTGAAAATTATATCATGAATAGGACTGGTGAAGTTGTCACACGAACATCTAAAAAACTTATGGAAATGTATACTCTACTCAAAATTACAAACAATTAATTGCAGCATTAGTTTTTTAATTGCAGCATTTATTTGTTACATTTTTTTAGTTTTACCACAAAAATAGAAGAGGCAAGTGGAATGGGGAAAAAGGAAAGAACTTGTCTGTTGGCCCTGCATTAAAAGACCAACATTGGCTATAGAAAATTGTGATAAATAAAAAAGAATACCAGTTTAATTTAAGGACCAAAAAAATTTGACAGCTGTGACATATAGATAAAAAAAATATAGATATTTTCACTCTACCGATTCCATGGCACATGGTTCATGAACTGATACACAAAACAACAAGTTATTACATTTCAATTATTATACAAAAGTCTTGCAACCATTTTTTTTCTATACTATAGGGGGGATACAACGATCCCAGCTCTGCAGATTTTGCTGTGAAGAGACAGAATCATTCGATCATTGTTTTGGTAGCTTGTTTTTGGACGCAGGTTCAGGAATGGATGAAAAATTGCAGCATTTACCTGGAGCTAACTCTTCAAATAGCACTGCTGGGTGATTTAAAAAGTCATAGTCAATCGATTAATAAAATAATAATACTCTTAGCAAAAATGTTTCTTTAATTTACAATATATAGAATCTATGAGAATAGAAAGGTTCAGAACTTTTGTGAAACAACACAGCCTAGTTGAAAAATATATGGCAAATCAAAATTAAAACTCAATAGTGTTCAGAGATATATGGGAGGAGTTGAAAGATGGGACTAAAAACAAACAAAAGATAACCATGTTAAACTAAACTCAGTAAAAAAAGGAAACGTCCTTTTTTTCAGGACCCTGTCTTTCAAAGATTATTTGTAAAAATCCAAAAGAACTGCACAGATCTTCATTGTAAAGGGTTAAAACACTGTTTCCCATGCTTGTTCAATGAACCATAAACAATTAATGAACATGCACCTATGGAACGGTCGTTAAGACACTAACAGCTTACAGCCGGTAGGCAATTAAGGTCACAGTTATGAAAACTTAGAACTCTAAAGAGGCCTTTCTACTGACTCTGAAAGACACTTCTCATCTGCGTGAATGTGTCTTAGGCATGCTGCAAGGAGGCATGAGTACTGCAGATGTGGCCAGGGCAATAAATCGCAACGTCCATACTGTGAGATGCCTAAAACAGCGCTACAGGGAGACAGAACTTACAACTGATCGTCCTCGCAGTGTCAGACCACGTGTAACACCTGCACAGAATCAGTACATCCGAAAATCACACCTGCGGGACAGGTAAATCAAATCAAATGTATTTATATAGCCCAAATGTATTTATATCAGCTCAAAGTGCTGTACAGAAACCCAGCCTAAAACCCCAAACAGCAAGCAATGCAGGTGTAGAAGCACGTTTGCTAGGAAAAACTCCCTAAAAAGGCCAAAACCTAGGAAGAAACCTATAGAGGAACCAGTCTATGTGGAGTGGCCAGTCCTCTTCTGGCTGTGCCGGGTGGAGATTATAACAGAACATGGCCAAGATGTTCAAATGTTCATAAATGACCAGCATGGTCAAATAATAATAATCACAGGCAGAACAGTTGAAACTGGAGCAGCAGCACGGTCAGGTGGACTGGGGACAACAAGGAGTCATCATGTGAGGCATGGTCCTGGTGCTCAGGTCCTCCGAGAGAGAGAAAGAAAGAAAGAGAGAAAGAGAGAATTAGAGAGAGCATACTTAAATTCACAGGACACTGGATAGGACAGGAGAAGTACTCCAGATATAACAAATATATATATATATATATATATACACTTCTATTTATCTACTGTAACCCGTATTGTACATTGCTGGCTAATATACTACAGTCTTACAGTGGGGGGGGGAATCTAATTATTTTTCTGTTTGCTAATGTAGCTAGCTAAACAACTACTGATAGCCATATCTATGACAAAAAATAGAAGATGTTTTACAATCTAAGATCTTTTATATCAGAATTGTAAAACCTCTTCTCTTTTTAGTCCTAGATATGGCTAGCTACTATACAGCAAGCTACAATGTTCATCCAGCCACCTAAAGATAGGTTTACCAGCAAACATTATCACATGTCTTGAGTTGGCTATCTAGTTAACTTGGCACCTGCTAACTGTTATGTGTCATGCCTCGCATTTGTAATTTGTTAGCAAACGTGTAACATCAGCAACTGCAAATCAGTTTACTAGCTAGTTATGTAACATAATTGACAAGGGTTGACATTGGTTATGATTATCACCATGGATGCATTTCAATCTCACCAAATTATAGGCATGACTCAAGAAATGATTCCCAACTGATGTAAATAACAAGTATTGCATATCCAACAAGGTAGGTTGGATATGCAAGTTAAGTTAACTCACAAGCAGTGAGGGGACAATAATACAACAATTTGCTGTTGTAAATCTCTAAAACTGAAGAAACTAAAACTGATTTGCCTAAGCTTGACTGGTAGACATGGCTGTAGGGAGATACTGTCTGCCTACCTACCTAGCTCATTTCTACATACTGATCCCTGTGCAAAGGTTGAGGGTTATGCCATATTTCTTTCTATTAGGCTAGATATTGTTGTAAATGTAATCTCAGTGCCTATGCACTTGTATGTATTTTCAACTATGTCTACCCTAATGGTTCAACTGTTGTTCAAACTGTACAATAGAGTATCATTTTAGGGTTGTTTGGTCTTACAGACAACACAGTGTGGTGGCTGGGCTTCTTCACGGATTGGATTCTAGATACAGAAACATAATTCCTTTTTCTGAATGTGTCAATGTAGCAGAACTGTATCCCGTGAACTGTATCCCTCTTCAGGGATTAGACCAGTGGAGGCTGCTGAGGGGAGAACAGCTCATAATAATGGCCCGGAACGGAGCAAACGGAATGGCATCAAACACCTGGAAACCATTTGTTTGATGTGTTAGAATCCATTCAAATGATTCCAATCTAGTCATTACAAAGAGCCTGTTCTCCTCAAATGAGGTGCCACCAAGGTCCCGTGGATTAGACATTGTGCTGGATTTCAAGCAGATGACTCATGAGGAGCTGAATGGCAGTTTGATCATGACAACACTCCCATCATCTGCTGATCACCAGTTCTCTTAGCTACAGATCACCAGTTCTCTTAGCTACAGATCACTAGTTCTCTTAGCTACAGATCACTAGTTCTCTTAGCTACAGATCACTAGTTCTCTTAGCTACAGATCACTAGTTCTCTTAGCTACAGATCACCAGTTCTCTTAGCTACAGATCATGTGTTTTAACCAGAAAATGTTGGTATCCATTACTGTAAGTTACAGGATAGGTCATGTTATTTGTAACGCAGAGAGTTTTCAACCAAACTTTGCGATTAAAGGGATGCGTACTGGCGGCAAATAATTCAGGCGCAGGAGAGCAAAAACTGTGTTACAATGGCACAGTTTAAAAATAAAAATCACCGTAAACAGAACAATCAATACAATGGGTAAAAACCTGTCCCAAACCAGAAATAACATGCACAAGGACTTACAATAAACAATTCCGGACAAGAACATGGGGGGAACAGAGGGTTAAATACACAACATGTAATGATTGAATTGAAACCAGGTGTGTGGGAAGACAAGACAAAAACAAATGAAAAATGGATCAATGATGGCAAGAAGACCTGTGACGCCAACCGCACAACGCCGCCCGAACAAGTAGAGGAACCAACTTCGGCAGAAGTTGTGACAGCGATGCCGTCTTAGTCCTATATTCGGAGAAACAGGAGTCTCGTAAAATGTCAGTGTCCAGTTGAGGGGGGTCAGTTTGAATTTAGAAAATGATCAGTTATTAAAATAAATACTTTTTTTGCTCCATAAAGTATTTCAACAACATGTGCACAACCATTGTGTCCATTTCAAGTCCTCTCACTCATTGATCGAGACAGGTCTCTGTCATCATGACATGCAGCACTTTGGGGTGGACACCCACCTGTCTCAATCAATGAGAGAAGACTTGAGATAGACGATGTCAGCAAAACTCTTTGGATAAATCACATTATCTGGTGCAACAATCTATAGTTACAGTTCTCTGCATTTGTGTGTCTCTGCACCTGAGACACACTCGGACACACTGAACTGTACTACACTGTACATACATTTTGTTTTTCTATGTTACTTTTACCATATAACATTCTTGTTGAATAAACAGTTCTCTCAAGTTAGCATTGCATAGTAAACCCTGTATTTTTGAATTTGACAAATAAACAAATATTCTCTAGCTATCTGAATGTCTAGCATCTGTTTGATGCTACGGAGCCCTGTACAACTTTCTAAGATTTATAGAAAATATCCATATGCATTTTATGGGGGTTCTACATCAGCTCTCTCCAACCCTGCTCCTGGTCCTGTACGTTTTTACTCCATCCCTAATCTAGCACACATGATTGTAATAATTAGCTGGTTGATAAGATGAACCAGGTTAGTTACAACTGGGGTTGGAGTGAAAACCTACAGGAGGGTAGCTCTCCAGGAACAGGGTTGGAGACCCCTGTTCTACATGGGCTTCTGTTGCACGTCTCCTGGAAAGACATGGTTGTGGTGTTAGCATTTTACACTTTTTGTGGAAGGGATGTTGGGCAACATGCCTTTGTTGGTAAAGGTATCAACCAAATGGGCCCGGCTAGCATAATATTTAGGGACAATAAGGGGACATCGGGAGCTGCTTTTGAGAGGAAAGGTCCGGGGGGGGGGCTAAAGAAGTTGCGAAAAGTCTTAGGAAGGCAGTTCTTACAAATAATTAATTGTTGTGTATGGGAGATTGAGGAGAAATGGCACCGCAACCGCTCTCATACATACAATAAATGCACTGTTTAAGCACAACTCTGCACAACCAAGACCCCTTTCCTAATCTCAAAGTACTGTCTGTAAACCTCTCCCAGCCCATTGACTTTGACAAATCATTCTTGTCAATAGTATCTCTGCAGGGGGATTTTGTAGACATGTCTTTGTGTTGTGTTTTGAGAATCTGCAAAGAGTAGAATGAGGTGGTTGTGTCATTAGTGTTGTAGTCTGGATTTGATAACTTTCAGTGTCCCTGCTGGTTTCTGTCCCACAATCTTGTTGTGTTCCATAACCGCAAGGTCTGTCTTATCCCTCATGCTTGTGTACACAAAATGCCCCCGCTTTGGAGTATTATTCAGCAGGACACTGTCAGGACCCGGTTACAAACCCGGGTCTCCGGAGTGAGAAACAGTCACTTAACGAACTGAGCCACGAATAGTCGGCAGAACCCAGAAGATGAGGCAGACACAGGTATAGCATAAAAAGCGTCAAAAGATAATCAAAAATAAATAAACAAAGAACAAAAAACAGAATTCCACAAGAGAGTCCACCGGGATCAACAAGAGTACACAGAATACTAAGGCTGGGTGCTAACATACAAACACAGAGCAAATAACTGAGGAAAACTAAGGGTTTAAATACAATCAGGGGAAACGAGGCACAGGTGCAAATAATAATGGGGATCAAGGGAAAACAAAAGGTCAAAAAGCACAATGGGGGCATCTAGTGACCAAAAACCGGAACAACCCTGGCCAAATCCTGACAGACACTGTGGAATAACTCCAGATAACTTGAGTTTTACAAAAATAAAAGGTCAAAAGAGAAGAGTGATAGGCTAAATTGATTACTTGGTCTGGAAGGTACTCTGTAGTCCTCAGGCTAGGTAAAGCCCTGCCTTCTCAGGTCACTGGTCACCATATCAGCACCCACCCATAGCACGCACTCCAGCAGGTATATTTCACTGGTCAACCCCAAAGCCAATTCCTCATTTAGCCATCTTTCCTTCCAGTTCTCTGCTGCTAATGACTGGAACGAACTGCAAAAATCACTGAAGCTGGAGACTCATATCTCCCTCAAAAACTTTAAGCACCAGATGTCAGAGCAGCTCACAGATCACTGCACCTGTACATAGCCCATCTGTAAATAGCCCTTCAAACTACCTCATCCCCATACTTTTATTTATTTTGCTCCTTTGCACCCCAGTATCCCTACTTGCACACTCATCTTCTGCACATCTATCACTCCCGTGTGTATTTGCTATATTGTAATGATTTTGCCACTACGGCCTATTTATTGCCTTAACTCCCTTATCCTACCTCTTTTGCACACACTGTATATAGACTTTTTCTATTGTATTATTGACTGTATGTTTGTTTCTTCCATGTGTAACTCTGTGTTGTTGTTTGTGTTGCACTGCTTTGCTTTATCTTGGCCAGGTCGCTGTTGTAAATGAGAACTTGTTCTCAACTAGCCTACCCGGAGTTATACTGTTACACCTGAAACGGATCATTTGAATCTACAGTAGACATAAGTTATTACTTTTAAAAAATACAGTATGTTAGAGTAAATTTACAGGAGGCTTCCGAATTACAGTTAATACAGGTATTTTTCAGCATTTTACCCATAATGCAGTGCAATCTACAACATGAACGCTGTAAAACATATCTATGGTATTATACTGTGCATCCAACAGTGTTTTACTGCTGAAATGACAGAAAGTCTTACAGTGTAGCACAGCCAGGCACCGAACACAAGATGTGCATGATGACAAACAGTGAAAAACCAACATTTTACAAAACAATCTGAGATTACTGTGTGTTGGTCATTTGAAGTAAACAACGCCATTATTCAAGTTTGTGTGCACACCCCCTCTACCTAGCGGGCAGTGTCAGCATTGAATGTTGGATATTGTGGTTCACTATGTGCAGACAAATACACACTAACTTCCCGATTCTACCATTGAAATTCAAATGTGCTAGTTCTACTTTGTGGTTTGGATAATTGTGATGTTTATGATAAAAACATAATGTTGTTAATATAGTAATGACTATATGCCGTGGTAGAGCCAGGGTGAAATCCCCTTTAAGGGTTATTATAGGGGAGAGGGGATGCGACTGTGAAATCCATTTAGACTGTAGGTGTGTGTGCGCGCGCGCGTGTGTGCGCCTGGATGTGCGCCTCTGTAGAGGGAAGGGTAATTCTGGCAGGGGAGTAAGTAACATGGTTAACAGGGGCTTTAGCTGTGTCAGTGAGTGTTGCTGCTTTGGGGGACAGGGGCCAGGCGAGTCCCAGGCTTGTTTTGATCCCAGGCCTCATCTGTTTAAGTGTGTGCCATCTGGAGACAGCGCTAATGACTCTACTCTAGGCCTCCCATGCTAGAGAACTTTCTCCTATTTCCCTGACACATCGCTGGCCCTGTCACACACACAGGGCTGCGTACCAACACTGTGAGGTGACCTCCTCTCATTGTCTCCTTTACAAATGAAGAGCCCACTGCTATTCCCCTGACACATCACTGGCCCTGTCACATACACAGGGCAGCATATCAATATCTGTTTTGCCTACTCATCTCCTTGCCCTTCATAATAACTGACACAATATAATGAATGGGTGTATCTCAATACTCTTATTATTAAGCGTTCTCTCTTTGTTCCATATCCTCAGTTTATGCAGTGTGATGTCAATAAGAATACAAAAACAATAGATCAATATGATGCCTTAGTGAGTCAGGGATTAGTTACATTTGGGGGCAGTTAAAAGTTATCTTTTTCATTAACGTCATTTTCATGACAATTTTGGTCCAGCTCCTGGGAGGTCCCGGACTTTACTCTAATCTTTGTCAAATAAATCCCTAAAGAAAGTATTTGTCACTTAGTCTAATCACTTTATATTCTGTGTATTATCCTCTATACCACGGTGGGTCTAATCCTGATTGCTGAAGGGTTAAAACCGCATTCCTGCCGGTGTCCATTCCACAAGTTACCACTGGCTAAATCTATGACATTAAAATACCTATTTACTCTGTTCCATCTGACTGCGCAATCCACTGTCTCATCAGCCCAGCCAAGCAAATTATAAACTTGATCTCCACTATAAAAAGCATCTAGACATTATCTCACATATTTTAGAAATAATGTCCACAATATTCAGTATATAACACAAGCTAGTTGGCCTACAAATCATCAATAAATAGACCGAATTTAACAGCATAAATAAATATGCCTTATAAATACAATGGTTTCAGTGCTTGCAGCTGCAGAGTGAAGTCTAATCCAGCATGCCATCTCTTTCTCATAACCTGAGGTAAGAGAGATCATGTTTCCATAGGCACATAGGAGGGAGAGCATCAATTTTGGGGGCAATTAAAAGTGAACTAATCCCTGACTCCCTATAGCATCTTATTTATCTATTATTTTCTTTAAAATAGGCCATTCAACTTTCTGTAAATCAAGTCTCAAGACGAAGAAAGGTGTCATTTTACATAAAAATCATTTGACAGTAAAGTTAACATTATACATCTTCATAAATCCAGCAAAACAATGATGCTACCAGAGAGGCTGTGGCCTAATGTTATATGCAGTCAAATATTTGCAGATAAACATCGTAGGCTACGTATCCGTTGTTCCACTGTGTATGAGAGGAAAATAAAAGAGTCTCTAGGCACCAATGACACCGAGAGGTCAGCGCGCGGTTGATGAAGTGGTTGGCGCGTGTTGACGTAGCGGAACCGCCTGCGCGAGGCTAGGGCTTTTAGACAAAGTGGTGATTGGGGCGCCGGAGTGCGCTCTGCTCATTCTTGCAAATAACCCCTTGCATAAAGGACGGGAAGATTAAAGAAAACATGAAATAGAGAAATAGAATAACAGAAAGTAGAACGTTGTTGAGCCTACTTCATTTTGTGTGAACAGCAAGGGGGTGCTCAGGATGGTGCAACGTTGCAGAACGTTGAAGATAGACATGTATTGTGTAGAACAGATGCAATTGTTTGTCACCTAAAACAGGGAATCTTGTCAGCTCTATTTATTTCATTGATATCTACAACATTCACCTGGTTGAAAACGCCCCAGGTCACTGAGCCAAGTCCCGGTAAACTGCAGGACAGAGGTTCAGCACCATGGACAGTTCCGCACCCTCATTACAGCGAAGGAGTAAAACAGTTGGGAAAGTGACATTCAAAACCCCAGAGGTAAAGTCTAGAATATTTCAAAGTGAGAAGCAATTTACACGAGGCTCATTTATTTATTCAGCTTTTTCTTTGTAAATTAATAAAAATGTAATTCACTAGCCTTTTGAAGGAGGCTTGAAAGCAGGTTTAGTAGTGCAATACCTAATGGTGCACTTATGACTTCATATGTGAGATATGACCAGCAATGTGTTTTAGGCTAAAGATGCTCGAAAGCCACACTAACGCAGTGACTTATACATCTCCGGGTAATAAGTGTAGACGATAACAAGTGAGAAATGTATTTAGCTTGTAAGTCGCTCTGGATAAGAGCGTCTGCTAAATGACTTAAATGTAATGTAAATGATACCATTTACTAGTTCATAGCTTTCATCCGTGGAACCCGCATGAGGTGAGGTGTCACAGCCATAAAAAAAAGCAACGTAATAACTGCCCACCCGCCCACTGTGAAGGACACGGCTTGATCTGGATGTTCTATAATCATGCGCCAATAATCGTCAGTAACCTGGAGCAAGTTGTCTGTGTGTGTGTGCGTGCGCGTGTGCTCGCTCTAACAAAATACAATTTGTAATCACGTGCTGAAATTAGTGTTAAATAAATGATAAATGAGTTCAAATAAATCACGAATTAAAATAAGTTATCCTGAGCATGCATTTTCATTAAGAAACATTAATGTTGCACATGTCAAATGTCCCCTGTTACTAGTCCAAAAGAAAAGCATTCTATGCTCAGATGGACGTGATTCAATTCAATTCAATATTTCAATCAGGATCTTTCAATACAGGGAAAATAATCTCTCCTATAACTCGATGAATCATCTGCATGTCACAAACAGGCGCTTTTCCCGCTGGGTGGAATAATCCTTTGGCGGCCTTTTGTTATTCGTTTATGGGCCATGAGATTAGATATGAATATGAAACACAGAAACACACCCGCCAACATTAATCACCCGCCAAACCTATGGGAAACACTCAAATCCCCACATCCTCCAACTCTGAGACTATACATGTATTACTAATGTGTGTGAGTGAAAGAGAAAGAGAAAGCGAAAATGTTTTGCCGTTGCGGGAGTAGCCTATAGTTTTTCCAAAACTATTTTGTTATATATTTTTTTGTGAACACTAAAATGCAGTATCCTATACAACGTGCACGGTGCTTAAAGGGGCTCCTATGTGCACATTCTGAAATCTACAACAAATAGGCCCATTTTTTTGCTCCGAATTTCAAAGTTGTCAGGTTCTGAAATAATTCGACTTTGAATATTTTTTTATGTTTAAACTCAGATAGTCAATGCTTAATTCAATGTAAACTTTTATAGGCTATCATGTAGCATGATTTAAAAGTATACCAACTGTCGTTTAGGCTAGCCCTTCTCTTAACATGACTTTAGATCAAGGTGAAACATGACAGAAATATCCCGTTAAAAATATATGCAGAGTTAGTGACAGGTCAACAAAATATCACACCTAATTTTAGATAACTAGTCTAAACAGCCTTATTGTTGCCTATTTCAATACAAATATTTTGTTTCTATGTGGTTAGCATACCACCGGGGCCTCGTGAGGACAATCTACCTGCCTGCCTGTCTACACGTGCCAATACCCTCAGTTGTTTTGACAGTTACCGGCAGGGCTCCGGTCCCACCCGCGTGCCCCGAGCAGCGGAAATCCGTCACCGAATATTTCCCGCGCCAAACACCTGTCAAGGGAAAAAATATCCACTATGATAACACGCGCCTGTCAATATAGCTCTGGAGGTCAGGTTAAAGGTTTTGCTGACGTCTGTTTGATAGGAAGGGCGATTTGAAACACATGTTAATTTATTTTGAGAGACGTCATTAAAGGCCCAGTACAGTCAAAAACGTAAGATCCTGTGTTATATATATATATATTTCCACACTATGGTGTTACAATAATACTGTGAAATTGTAAAATTATTATTTTCACTCTATGATATATTAACTTAAATCGAAATACATTATTTGATATAGAGATATAAACAGCTACATTGGACCTTTAAACAATGTGAGTTGGAGGTCTTTGCTTAGCTGACTGATTAAAAAAACGTGTGTGGTGATGTAAGCCTATGTATTTGCACTGTGAGAGATGTGTTCGGTTACATGTGGTTAGTCATGTCACTGCATGACATTTAAATAACCAAACAAGTTTGGGATTCATGGGTAAACGACACTGTGTATGCGATGCTGTCAATGTTTGAATGTGTGATTTGCGTGTGTTTTGCCTGAACTGGTCAGTCTGTTTCGCTGGAGAGTGTGAAAATAAGAGACCTTATCAAAGTAATGCCTCCTTATCATCCTAACTCCTTCGTGTGTGTGCCCATGGCACCCGTGCGCCACGCCTCTCGCCAATCGCGATTTGGACACCGGCATGGCGCTTATGTTTTGGTTACTGACTATCTGTGTTGTGACATCAACCTCATTGACAGAAACCACCTCAAATTTTACATGAACACATTTCTCCAACTAATGAGTCCTCCAAATAAAAGTTATGCTATCACAGTGACATAAAAATAAGAACACGTTCCCCAAAGACGCCTAATAAAGCCTACTACTTTTTCATTTTTATAACACGAATTCTCCCATAAACATTTTCAACGAGTTGTGGATCGGGGGAGTATAGAGGGGCAGCCCTGTCTGTCCAAAGATATATAGAGAGAGGGATAGGGGACAGGAGAGGAGAGAGATAGGAGAGGAGCTCACGGCTCCGTCCTGTAACCGCGCAAAATGACGTCTTCCCATCCCCAGTTGCATTAACCCTCTCTCTGTTTCTCCCTCTGTCTGCACCAGAAAGCACTTGCAGGCATCTCCAATCCCGAAGCCCGAAACTCTAAAGTTATTTTTGAAGCCCCCCAACGCAAAGCGCTGCTCGAGACCCGAAGCAATCACCTCCCCGACTGACTCACGCTCAGAGCAACAGAAGAAAAAGCCACCACCAACCCCAGAACCCCAGCTCCACTCCTCCCGCTGCCGCCTAGTCCAGTAATATAATACTCAGAAGTGACGCCAAGCGAGCATGTGAGTAACTAGGATAAATCATTTTATGGTTTGCGACGGTTGGTATGTGGAGTTCGATTATGCTTAGTGAGGGAGTCTGTTAGTCAAGCCCATATGTTTGTTAGAGTTGGCGTATTTTTTTTTTTTTACATCAACACGGTGTTGATTAGTTCACCACGGCATCACACGCTTGTCAAAGGCGCACATAGGGTACCCATACTCGCGCGCACAAACAATCCGGCACGCGCAGTAACACACTCACACATACAAACAGTAGAAGTAGCCTGTAAGTACAACAACACGCAGCAATAACTAGGCTTATCTATGTTTTCGGTGGTGGGTGTATTCCAAAATAATGGTCTACCGAAGGCTAGACCTATAGGCCTATATTAAACTCAACGGAGCAGGCTAGTTAAAATGTTGACTTGCCTTAATCGTTCAGCTCATGCGGTCAGGAGCGTGCCTGCTGCGTGCAGCTTTTGGAAATTTATAGATTTGCTTTCGAACGCCATTGAATTATCTCGCAGGTTGCATTAATCCGGGTGATTACGTTTGATTTAATTTTCAGAATAATTAAAGTGAACCATCACTAAAATGAAAAGGGGTGGAGTGGGAGGGGGGGTGGCAGGACGTGCGTCAGATGAAAGCGGCTGTTGTGGTATTTGTGCACGGGATGACTCCAGCTCAGCGCTCGCCGCGCGAATCCTGATTAAGTGATTAGATTGATAGGTGGAAGGGCCGGTAGACAGAAATGATTAAATTAGCATATCACAAATGCCTCGTGTGACGCCGAAATCCTGGTCGCCTGCTGTGGCGCAAGCCGCTCTGTTGCGGGTGGTGTTGCTGTGAATTCCCCGACCCCGAGATTAAACGGTGTAAGAAGACACAATATCTGCATTAGGTGGCAGCAAAGATACAGTACTCTCTAGAGAATGCATTTTCCATGGGACATATTTCAAATATATCCTCATACAGTCGTATGCAAAATAACACCTCCAACTTGAAAATGTCTTTAGAAAAAAACCGATATTATTTCAAATGACACATTTACTCGAGGAAAGCATTTGAAAACTATATGAAGGCAATATAGGCCTATTCATGATTGAAGCAGTAGACTACCCAGCCAGGCCGTTCAAGATTGACGTCAAAATGTGATGTCTATCCATGTCATTCGAAGCGTGAGCTATACTGTTTTATTGTGCAGATTGCAGAATCCCGTTGTCCTATGAGTTGACGAGGGAGAAATAGGTGTGTAAATCAACTAATCGAATCAAACGTGCAATGCTCTTTGCATGTTGATGCGGTGGCATGTCAATACAATTTAAAGGTGTCAGCTCGCTGATACAGAGATGGATGGCGCCACACTTCAATCCTCCACAGCTGCAAGTGAAACGAGCTTTTCTTAAATAGAAAACTTCAATACCTATTCCGATGAAGGGCTGCGACAGATCGAAATGCTACAGCCGCCTGACCTCAAAGGCAAATTGCGTCACATTTATGTTGTTGTTTTTAATCGATAGGAGTTTTATACTGTAACATTAGATTGGCAAACTTGTAATAAATCGTAGGAACACGCTGAGTACTTGAAATCAAAGTGTAGGCCTAATGCCACGCAGAGGACAATGTGGCTTTTGGTTCCTAACCATTTAACAGCCGCAAGAGCATATCAATAGTAATGGACTTAAACGTAGACCTATCGTCGCTTTTCCAACACAACAATTGGCTAGAAATTCTTGCATTGATTCTTGTGAATACAAATATATAAAGATAATAGATCAGTCCAGATCTGAATGGAAACTAACAACTACACTGTCTTTTTAACGTGTATGTAAATATATGGGTTGTATTTGGTCCATTTCAGAGGGATGCATACGTCAGTTTGTCATCGGGTGTTTACCCTCCGGAGCTGTCCATGGTGCTGAAGGTAGCTCCTAAACATTATGTAGGCTCCTTAACGTTGCTGATAGAAATACCACGAATAGAGCTGACACGATACCCTACTCTACTTGACAGAGAGGCCTGTTTGTTCAACACAATTGATTTCCACCTGAACGTTCCACCACGTTGTGCCCTGCTGAACACTGCCCCTGAGCATCAGCTGTAAATATGTGTTAACTTGTCTTGCACTGAAGTATCAATGCCATTAGGCTACAGACCAACACAGATCAATTTTAAAATACATATAAATCTTTAAATCTTATCTTAGCCCAGTCCTAAAAAACAAACACCGCCCCAAAATACATGCATGTCTATTGTGAGTGTGAGAATTGTGTATTGGTGTCCAGAGCAGTGTTGTAGTCTAGTACTGGATAGGGGTCCTTACTTACCCCTCAATGCACTGCTACTCCTAGTGTCTATAACAGTTGCTACTGTGTTCATTCTCATCATCGCTCTCTCTTTTCATCAATACCAGCCAAGCAGTTTTATACTGAACAAAATGTCAACGCAACATGTAAGTGTTGGTCCCATTTTTCAATAAAAGATCTCAGAAATGTTCCAGACACACAAAAATATTATTTCTCTCAAATGTTGTGCACACATTTGTTTACATCTCTGTTAGTGATCATTTCTCCTTTGCCAAGAGAATCCATCCACCTGACAGGTGGCATATGAAGAAGCTGATTGAACATCATTATTATTCCACATGTGCACCTTGTTCTGGGGACAATAAAAGGCCACTCTAAAATGTGCAGTTGCTATGCCACAGATGTCTCACGTTTCGAGGGAGCGTGCTATTGGCATGCTGACTGCAGGAATGTCCAACAGAGCTATTGCCAGATAATCACATTTTAATTTCTCAACCATACGCCTCCTCCAACGTCCGTTTTAAAGAATTTGGCAGTACATCCAACCGGCCTCACAAACGCAGACCACGTGTAACCACGCCAGCCCAGGACCTCCACATCTGGCTTCTTCACCTGCTGGATCATCTGAGAAGGGGAAGGGGGGATGCTGAGGAGTATTTATGCCTCTAATAAAGCCCTTTTGTGGGGAAAAAGGTCATTCTGTTTGGCTGGGCCTGGCTCCCCAGTGGGTGGACCTGGCTCCCACCATGGGTGGGCCTATGCCCTTCCAGGCCCACCCATGGCGGCACCCCTGGCCAATCATGTGAAATCCATAGATTAAGGCATAATGTATTTATTTAAATTGACTGATTTCCTTCTATGATCTGTAACTCAGTAAAATCTTTGAAAACATTGCATGTTGCGTTTATATTTATGTTCAGTTTAATTTCCTTTTGAAGACTTAAACGAGACATGTCATCTTTCAGAATGAATAGCACATAGTGTATCTCCAGGAGGGAACTGTTTCTCCTAGCGCCTAGTTTGTCTCTACCCGGCTTTTGGAATGATTTACCGAATAAATAAAGCAACGATACAATTAGTCTTGAGTGTAATAAATTAGTAATAATTCAAATTAACAGGATTAATATTCATGGTTTTGGTCATGGAAATATATTTCCTGCAACTCCATTATTAGAGCAAAGGCATAAATAAACTGTCATGGAGATCCCAAGGGGCGATATCATTGCTGCGTAAACAAAGCACACTCTGTAGCCATGACACTGAATAGTGACAAGATGGTAGGGGGCAGAAAATTTTCTGTGTACAGGGAGAGTAGGGGAGTGTGTATGTGTGTGTGTGTTTAAATCCAGGGGGTAAGGTGTGTTTGAGGATGGCTAGGGTGTCATCCTTGAGGGACAGATACATGGCCAGGGCACCTGAGGAGTGGACAAAGTGGAGCGTTAAGACTGGGCTCCTGTCTCATCTCTCCAAGCCAAGCTGCTGTGGATCTAAACAATACTGGAGCTGCTATATCTGTCTGTACACCCTGTACCAGTGTCAGTCAGCAACTGTCCTCTCTCTCTCTCTCTCTCTCTCTCTCTCTCTCTCTCTCTCTCTCTCTCTCTCTCTCTCTCTCTCTCTCTCTCTCTCTCTCTCTCTCTTTCTCTCTCTCTTTCTCTCTCTCTTTCTCTCTCTCTCTCTCTGTGTGTCTCGCACGCTGTCTCTGTCTCTCTCTCTCTCTTCTGGTGCTTTCGTTCATTCTCTGAAGCTATAACCTGTGTGACCTCTCAGTCCCAGTCCTGTAGAAGTCTCAGAGTCTGTGACATTCTTCCATGTCCCAGTCCTGTAGAAGTCTCAGAGTCTGTGACATTCTTCCAAGTCCCAGTTCTGTAGAAGTCTCAGAGTCTGTGACATTCTTCCAAGTCCCAGTTCTGTAGAAGTCTCAGAGTCTGTGACTTGCCTCCAAGTCCCAGTCCTTTAGAAGTCTCTGAGTCTGTGACATTCTTCCAAGTCTGTTTCCTGTAGAAATCTCAGAGTCTGTGACATTCTTCCAAGTCCCAGTCCTTTAGAAGTCTCAGAGTCTGTGACTTTCCTCCAAGTCCCAGTCTTGTGTGACCTCTCAGAGTCTGTGACTTTCCTCCAAGTCCCAGTCCAGTAGAAGTCAGAGCTAGAGAGATAAAGCGCCATGCCACAGATATGAGCAGCTTTCCCCCCTCGTCAGCACTAAAGTGTACGTGTGGATCCTGTTGCGTGCGAGTCCTCCAGTCCTCCATCTGTGTCTCTGTGACATTGATTATTGGGGTCAAATTAGGAGCGGGTCTGTTGTTAGGAGGCAGGTTACCGCGTCCTCCTCCTGTTCTAAGGAAGGACTGACACCTTACCGCACCCAGCTGTACCATTACACTGAACTGTACTGGTGCCGGGAGGTTTAGAGAGCACAGATCTAACTTCACTGGCGCTTTGAGAAGTTTGAGGAATTAGTGTTGGCTTTCAATAGTTGGTGATAGTTCTGTTGTGATATCTTTCACATCCTGTCCTAGTCCCCTTTGGGTCACAATACTTTATCTGCTCAGAATAACATCAGTCAAGCAGATAGTAAGGTTTAGATGTTATTGATCTCTCTCCGATATTTTACGTAGCTGAATTACATTATACTGTCATTCTATAAAGCAACATTTTACACAATATTATTAATTTACGAATACTTGAAAAATGAATTGTACTGCAATGTATGTGTACAAGTTAATGTGATGGTAATGTAAAAAACCTGTAGCAAAGATGACAAATTATTGTACTATATCCAATTTCATTTATTACATACAGTCAAAAGAGAAAAAAACAATGTTTTATAATAATAATGTATTGGGGGGCTAGAATGCCCTTTTCTCTTATGTAAAAAGGACATCCGATATCAAACTGAACCTGAATGAATCATGTTGCCTCGGTAGACCAATCATTTTTGTCAGAGAAAATGAAACAATTTGAAAAAAGCATACTAAGATATTTTATTGGGAATTATAATGATGGAGAGATACATTTTTTCCTAGCCTTTTGATGAAACATTGAAGACCAAATTGGAACAGATAAAAACTAAATTAAGGGAAGAACCAAATATCAACTATGAGAAAATATGAGAAAATATTCTAGCCATAACCATTCCCAATTATTATTAATTATTATCATAACACTGAGTTTGAGTAAATGTATTTGCAGAATGCTCTGCATTTGCAACATCGTCCCTACATTAAGTCTGTCTGTAACGGCGAAGGTACAAAACACAAACACATGTTTCTCAAATCTTAAGCTTACGCGTAAACTCAGAATGGTTAAGGTAAGGGTTAATTAAGGTTTGCGATAGACTTAAAACAAAAATGTCAAAAACAACTGTCTATTACTGCATTTGAACATTTAACCTTTGGCACTGAAGGCAGATGTTTATTCCCAGTTCACAACACCCTAGCGAAGCCTACTTGAAGGTAACAGCGTTTACTGTTGTCCCTAGTGGCCGTTTCCACATCATCTCCCGACGTGATGGACGTCGAATATTGACTTGTATCACGTGTGACTTGGCTGGGAATTCTACCTCCTTTCCCTATCATGATCGTCGTATGAGTGAGACCAAGGCGCAGTGTGAATAGTGTTCCACATATTTTTAATAAACTGAAACTCACCGAAACAAAACAACAAACAACCAAACGAAACGTGACAAGATCCCACACCAGAAAGTGGGAAAAATGGCTGCCTAAATATGATCCCCAATCAGAGACAACGATAAACAGCTGTCTCTGAATGGGAACCATATCAGGCCAACATAGACATACAAAGCCCCTAGACATACAAAAAACACTAGACATACAAAAACCTAGAGTACCCACCCTAGTCACACCCTGACCTAACAAAAATATATAGAAAACAGAGATATCTAAGGTCAGGGCGTGACATTCCCTCTTAAAAGCGATTCTAATTGATCTAATCTGTGATAAGCTACTGCTGATGCTGGCATTTACATAGGGAATCAATGAAAGCTTCTTTATCAATGCATTGCTATAGGCAAACTGTGGCTTTCCCTTTGCCATAGTTATATAGATCCATGTGTGTCTGTTTTACAACATAGAAACAAGGGATAATATTGTGTGTGTGTGTGTGTGTGTGTGTGTGTGTGTGTGTGTGTGTGTGTGTGTGTGTGTGTGTGTGTGTGTGTGTGTGTGTGTGTGTGTGTGTGTGTGTGTGTGTGTGTGTGTGTGTGTGTGTGTGTGTGTGTGTGTGTGTGTGTGTGTGTGTGTGTGTGTGTGTGTGTGTGTGTGTGTTTTCCTACACAGACGCCATGGATTGATAATACACACAATGAGCCTGGTAGGCTTAGGATCAAATATGCACTGATATCCTGCAGGGCCGGCAGACAGGTGCAGTAACGTGCACCTCATCAGGATGAGTTGTAGCCTACTGTATTTGATGGTGGTATATAAGAGGGAGAGATTGAGAGAGAGTGAGGGACACGAAGGAGGGGTGTTATTGTAGTCTACTGTATTTGATGGTGGTATATAAGAGGGAGAGAGAGAGAGAGAGAGTGAGGGACACGAAGGAGGGGTGTTATTGTAGTCTACTGTATTTGATGGTGGTATATAAGAGGGAGAGAGAGAGAGCGAGAGTGAGGGACACGAAGGAGGGGTGTTATTGTAGTCTACTGTATTTGATGGTGGTATATAAGAGGGAGAGAGAGAGAGAGAGAGTGAGGGACACGAAAGAGGGGTGTTATTGTAGTCTACTGTATTTGATGGTGGTATATAAGAGGGAGAGAAAGAGAGAGAGAGTGAGGGACACGAAGGAGGGGTGTTATTGTAGTCTACTGTATTTGATGGTGGTATATAAGAGGGAGAGAAAGAGAGAGAGAGTGAGGGACATGAAGGAGGGGTGTTATTGTAGTCTACTGCATTTGATGGTGGTATGGGGTACAAAAGTCCAGAGAGGACATATGAATAAAAAAATATAAGTCATAGTTATGTCAAGATCACAACTTATTTATCTCATGATTACGACATAACAAAAGTTGTTTTGTAGAGATCACGAGATAATCAACAGTACCATGCATTATCCATTCATTTGTTCGGGTGCACAATAACCACCTCATCAAGTAGCCCTGTGGCTGCTTTGATCGCAATACACTTGTGGGGCATTTAAGCCCTGAATGATTCTACATGATGCCTCCAAGAACAGCCAATCGCATGCAAGGAACAACGAGGCTAACTCAGCTAGTCTTGTTAGCTTGCTAGCAAGCTAGCTTGTTATTTATGCTGGTTGTTAGCTTGCATAATTGATATGTGTATAATTATAAGGGACACTTCATGTTTTGTGGATAATGTTTAAATTTACAGAGTGAGTGAGCTCCATTCCTGACAGGCTGATCACATTCAATAAGTCAAAATGCTGCCTCGTAAACTGTTTTATGGGTAATGCTCCTTGCAGGCAGATTAGCTGTCAAAGTGCTTTATAGCAAGATGCATATCTGATCCAGGGGATGAGCTCTATTCCTGGCAGGCTGATCACGTTCAATAGAAGCATCAGAGGCTGATGTCAGGATGCTGCCTCGTAGGCTGTTTCATAGGTAAGGCTCCTTGCAGACAGCCTAGAAGGCAGCATCCTGATATATCAGCCTCTGAGGCTGCTGTTGAATCTTTACACCCGCCAGGAAAAGAGGGCACCCACTCTTGATCATATATATCATGTACTGACTGCTAATCAGCCTGCAAGGAGCTTTACCTATGAAACAGCCAACAAGGTAGAATCCGGACTCAGCCGCTGACTCTCTTATTGAATCTGATCAGCCTTTCAGGAATGGAGCTCACCCACTCTGTAAATGTAAATATTATAGTATTTAAATTTTGAAGTGTCCCTTACAATTATACACATATCCATTATGCAAGCTAACAACCAGCATAGATAACAAGCTATCTAGCTATCTAGTTAACAAAACTATCTAAGTAAAAAGCTAGCTAGCTCGCAAGACTAGCCAAGTTAGCTGCGTTGTTGCTTGCATGCGATTGGCTGTTGTCCTGTGGGGTGGAACACAGCATGGGAGACAGTGTTCTCCTCTCAGGCATCATTCAGGGCTTAAATGCCTCACGAGAGCTTAGCTCCCCCACAAGCTATTGACTCAAGGCAAGGGACATTTAGCTTGCTAACATTCTAACTTAGAAACTGATAATGCGCTACAAACACAAATGAAAGCATGATGTTAGCATGAAATGTACCATTCCTTAGTGTAGCATTCAATGAAATCGTATGTGCTGATCCACTGTGGGCTGTGCCGCCTCAGCCATACTATCAATCTATCATCAATACGTCCACTCCCATTTATAGAGTTTCTCATCATCTAGACAAAACAGCATTGTTAAGTCGTGATCATGAGATAAACAAGTTGTGATCTCGACATAACGAAGGAATAATTTGTGGATTCATATATCCCCTCTGGACTTTTGTAGACACACCCTCACATCATTCAGTATATGGTTAGGGAAGCAGATCAAGCATACAGCAGATTCAAACCCTAATAGAATTGTGAACAATATTGATACTCGCCATAAAGTATAGAAAAAAAATCTACTGTATTGATATAGTGTTTTTAATTAACAGACCTACTAAATCTACCTCTGACACTATCTGGGTTGCTGAGATTTCAACAGTAGTACTCTTTATAGTAGTCTAGCCTATGATAATAGTGTACTCTCCCAGTGTGTGTTGCCAACAGGGAAACACTGCTGATGTGGAAAAGAAGCAGAGCAAGCAGCAGTGGGCAATGCAGGAAACAGGAAACACATCCCCCTCTTTAAATAAACGTTTCTTTGTTTGTTTATCGAAGTCCTTTTCTGAATTCAGCGAGGGGCATTTTTCACGTGAGACAGCTAGACTTAGGGGACCGTGTAGCGCTCAGTAGCCTGAGACTTCCTCTCCAGTCCTGTCCTGTCCCAGACCTCTTTCTCTCCCTCTCTCTTCCCTGAAATGTGATGCTGGTGCTTTTCAGTAAAGCAGGCTGTTTTCTGCTGGCTTGCAATAGGAGCCTGCCGGGAGCCGATTCTGTGTAGAGTGTGTGTGTGTCAGTGTGTGTACCAGTACACAGGCAGGGGAAAGAGCCGTCAGTTTATCCAGCACTCCTTTTTCTCTCTATTTCCCCCTCCCTCCCTCCCTCTCTCCCTCCTTCCCTCCCACAAACCACACTCGCCAAGATAGAGGTCCCGCTTGGCGGTACACAGACAACCACTCAGCCCCTGATCCAGAGACAGCAGACGGAGAGAAGTGAGGGAGAAACGAGAGGACAAGAAATAGAGCGAGCGTCACATTCACGTTTGTTGTGGCTGCAGCGACAGAGAGGAGGACAAGAGAGGGAGAGAGAGAGGGGGGAAGACGACAGGCGAGTGTGTCCTTGAAAACTGCACCACAACTCTTTCAAGAAAGCCAGGAAGACTGTGAGTAACGTGGAACTCATCAGCGCAAGCGCGCGCGCGCGTGTGTGTGTGTGTGTGTGTGTGTGTGTGTGTGTGTGTGTGTGTGTGTGTGTGTGTGTGTGTGTGTGTGTGTGTGTGTGTGTGTGTGTGTGTGTGTGTGTGTGTGTGTGTGTGTGTGTGTGTCCGTACATGCCAGTGTGCGTGCCTGAGTGTGTTTGTGTGTGTGTGCGTGTGTGCTCGCGCACGTGTGTGTCCGTACATGCCTGTGTGCGTGCCCGAGTGTGTTTGTGTGTGTGTGTGAGTGTGTAGTGGTAAACCTGCTGCTCCTCCTCTGACCTGCCAAGCTGGGAGTGCTGTTGGATGGACTACTATTGTTTCACTGCCTAGATGCTCATGACAGGGGATTATGGACAATACAAAACGCTGTATGGTTCAGGAGAAGCTGCCAAACTTGGTGTGTGTGTGCGTGTGTGTGCGTGTGCGTGTGCGTGCGTGTGCATGCGTGCGTGTGTGCGTGTGTGTGTGCATGTGTGTGCGTGCGTGTGTGCGTGTGTGTGTGTGTGTGTGTGTGTGTGTGTGTGTGTGTGTGTGTGTGTGTGTGTGTGTGTGTGTGTGTGTGTGTGTGTGTGTGTGTGTGTGTGTGTGTGTGTGTGTGTGTGTGTGTGTGTGCGTGCGTGCGTGTGTGTGTGTGTGTGTGCGTGTGTGTGTGCGTGCGTGTGTACAGTACAATGTGAGCAGTTTAGTACCATATCTTTTAAGTAGTTTTGAACTATGGTTTGTGATTGAGAGCTTACTAGTAGTTGAACTAGTGTTCATATTTAATCATCTATTGGCACTCTTATTGAAGCAAGTGTGCAATATTCTTACATACAGTATTTCAGTGTATCCCTTATCCGATTACTATGTGCCAAAAAATCCACCATACAATATACAGTATCCAGTATGCATGGTCTTAATTATAGAAAATTAATTTAGATATCAAACCTATAAATACTACATTTCTTCTGTGAACATCAGTGGTCAGCCTCAGAATCTAGCCAATGTTTGTTGTGTATATTTAGAATATCAGCAGATTCTCTGGAGCGATGTGATGTGAGGCCTTTTTCACCAGCCAATTGAGGTCACTCACTCAATAATTTAAAAAGTCAGTGGTCATCGGCCACATCTTTGGCCCATTCACAGTGAGCTGTGCCAGGTCAGATACACAGCGAGAGGGTGGGTGTCTGTAGCTAGCTGGTACACGACAGCAAGGCCACTTCTATTGAGGGGGTAAGCAGGAATGATATCTGGAGAAATTACAGCTCTTGTTTAAGTGAATGAAGGTGTGTTTATTGCATTCTCATTGATACGACAGAATTCAAAATGAATCAGGATAGCTGAACCGCTGTACTTACAACGACAGTACTAAGAATCCAAATGCTTATTCTGAATGGCTGATTGGAGGGCTTGGAGGAAGCAACATGGCGTCCTAGCTCTGAAGTTGGCCAACATCTCTATATTCTATATCACTGTGCCCTCTGCTAACTTCCTCACAATGGGATATTCTGCTATGGATGAATATGTTTGCTTGGATGTATCCTCTGTGTCTATTTCTGCACTGAGACAAAGCTGCCCCTGAATTCTGATCTATGGTCAGTTTTGCGCCTCCCCCTTCTAAAGGTTCAGTTTGTGTTTTGAAGAGGGTAAGCTGATCCTAGATCAGTGCCTAAAGGTACGTTCCAGCTCGAGGCCTGTATGACGTGTGTTCCTATTAATACCCATGCAGAGGGAGAGATGCCACTGGCTGTCCACTGACACACACACATAAACACACAGAGAGAGAGAGAGACTGCTAATCAGAGATCCACAGCCCTTAGGCAGCTGCAGTCCTCTCCCAGTGATGTATGCAGTGACATCACGTCAAGCAGGAAGTGGATTTTAGAAGGAATCATGGCGATCTGAAGCACGCTGAGCGGGACGTTCTTTCTTACTTCCTTCCTTCCTTACGTTGTCTTTATCTATCCTTCAGTCTCTCTCTCCCGCTCCATCTCTTGCTCTTTTGCTGAGTATTAAGTGAAAGTAACTATTTAGGATTTCTCTCCGATTGTTTGAAGTCGTGTGTTTGTCCAGTCTATCTCTCTGTTCTCTCTAAGCCTGTATTTACTTCTAATCCAGGCTTTGCTTCTGGCAACAAAAACCAAGTCAAATCCTGTAGACTTAGACCCAGGCTGATCCAATCATTAGTATTCCACTGCCATAATGTAGCCATCAACTTCAGGTCCCTTCCTCCTCCCCCTCGTAAAAATGTATTCCTGTGCATGGTGGAGTGTGTGTGTGTGTGTGTGTGTGTGTGTGTGTGTGTGTGTGTGTGTGTGTGTGTGTGTGTGTGTGTGTGTGTGTGTGTGTGTGTGTGTGTGTGTGTGTGTGTGTGTGTGTGTGTGTGTGTGTGTGTGTGTGTGTGTGTGTGTGTGTGTGTGTGTGTGTGTAGTACAGCAGGATTTGACTGCGTGGTTGGGAGAAGACCCTGTGCATTAATGTAGCGGGATAGACCCACGTTTGATTTTCTTTCCCATGAAGTCGCCCATCATCTTAATGACATGACCAGAGCCGGTCAGATCTGCATGAATTCATTGGCTTGAATAGAACCATTTAGAAGCTTAATTCCATGGATTAGTGGTGCTCTGGATTAAACCCACGTTCTTCTTCTCCCCTTCCACTCTCCTGTGAGGGACCACTTTTAGTTCTCAGTTCCAAGTACACTTTTAACAAGCCGTTAAGTGTAGGATTATTACCATGGGATACAGTTCCAAGTACACTAACATTAAAATCAAACATATTGTGTGGATTTACACTCTATTACACTATGTTTCGGTATGTTTCGCTGTTTCGCTATACTGTACTGTGCATCCTCTCCTTTCCTCTCTGTAAAGTGTAGTATAGTGAAAGAGTGTAACACCCAGCCTAGATTGTTAGCCGATCGATAGCTATAGATTATCTCATTGGAAGCCATTAGTTATGGGTTTTATAAAGCTAATAATTTATTGTGTGTAATCTAGCAGAAAATGACATTTGGACTTGTGTACAGTGTTTTGGTTAGAAACCTTTTTTTCTCATTCACCAGCTGCCAGTCTTGGGATCCTCCTTTTATTCTCTCACAGGGAGAGAGTTTTTAGAGTAGAATCAAATATAAATACTTTGTTTTCTGCTGCTCTCTGAGTTTGGGGCCTACCGATCTCCACAAGGATGAGAATAAGGCTGGTTGTGGTTTGTCTGTCTCTTAAGTGAGAGCCATAGTGTTTAACCTGTGTGTGTGTGTGTGTGTGTGTGTGTGTGTGTGTGTGTGTGTGTGTGTGTGTGTGTGTGTGTGTGTGTGTGTGTGTGTGTGTGTGTGTGTGTGTGTGTGTGTGTGTGTGTGTGTGTGTGTGTGTGTGTGTGTGTGTGTGTGTGTGTGTGATGGAGAAAGCCCCTAGGTGGTGTGCTGAGTGCCCATGCAGGTTGCTCTGGTAATTGTTGATACCATCATGCCCCTCTGAGTTCTGACAAAAAGCCCTTCAATAAACTTCCTACAATATAATTCTGGGCCAGCCTATACACACACTGCACATTAGGCTTGGGACGCCACGTTGACTAAATCCTTTATTGGTAAAGGTACTGAGTGGCGGTAATACCTTAAGTGTGATGGTATGTATATAAAGAGTGATGGTGTGTATATCAAGACTGATGGTTTATATAAAGACTGATGGTGTAATTAAAGACTGATGGTGTATATATAAAGACTGGTGGTGTTTATATAAATACTGATGGTGTGTATATAAAGACTGATGGTGTGTATATAAATACTGATGGTGTATATAAAGACTGATGGTGTGTATATAAAGACTGATGGTGTGTATATAAAGACTGATGGTGTGTATATAAAGACTGATGGTGTAATTAACGACTGATGGTGTGTATATAAAGACTGATGGTGTGTATATAAAGATTGATGGTGTATATAAAGACTGATGGTGTGTATATAAAGCCTAATGGTGTGTATATAAAGACCGATGGTGTATATAAAGACTGATGGTGTGTATATAAAGACTGATGGTGTGTATATAAAGACTGATGGTGTATATAAAGAATGATTGTGTAATTAAAGACTGATGGTGTGTATATAAAGACTGATGGTGTGTATATAAAGATTGATGGTGTGTATATAAAGACTGATGGTGTGTATATAAAGACTGATGGTGTGTATATAAAGACTGATGGTGTGTATATAAAGACTGATGATGTGTATATAAAGACGGATGGTGTGTATATAAAGACTGATGGTGTGTATATAAAGACTGATGGTGTGTATATAAAGACTCATGGTGTTTATATAAAGACTGATGGTGTTTATATAAAGACTGATGGTGTTTATATAAAGACTGATGGTGTGTATAAAGACTCATGGTGTTTATATAAAGACTGATGGTGTTTATATAAAGACTGATGGTGTGTATATAAAGACTGATGGTGTGTATATAAAGACTGATGGTGTATATAAAGACTGATTGTGTATATAAAGACTCATGGTGTTTATATAAAGACAGATGGTGTTTATATAAAGACTGATGGTGTTTATATAAAGACTGATGGTGTGGATATAATGACTGATGGTGTTTGTTCTTCACTGGTTGCCCTTTTCTTGTGGCAGCAGGTCACACATCTTGCTGCTGTGATGTCACACTGTGTTATTTTACCCAGTAGATATGGAAGTTGATCAAAATTGGAATTGTTTTCGAATTCTTTGCGGGTCTTTGTGGAAATATGTGTCTCTAATATGGTCATACATTTGGCAGGGGTTAGGAAGTGCAGCTCAGTTTCCACCTCATTTTGTGGGCAGTGTGCACATAGCCAATCTTCTCTTGAGAGCCAGATCTATCTATGGCGGCCTTTCTCAATAGCAAGGCTATGCTCCATGTGTCTGCACATTCCAGTTTGCTTTGTTTTTTTGTTAATTCATTCCAATGTGTCAAGTAATTATCTTTTTGTTTTCTCATGATTTGATTTGGTCTAATTGTGTTTCTGTCCTGGGGCTCTGTGGGGTCTGTTTGTGCTCGTGAACAGAGCCCCAGGACCAACGTGTTTAGGGGACTCTTCTCCAGGTTCATTTCTCTGTAGGTGATGACTTTGTTATGAAAAGTTTTGGAAATGCTTCCTTTTAGGTGGTTGTAGAATTTAAAGTCTGTTTTCTGGATTTTGATCATTAGTGGGTATCAGCCTAATTCTGCTCTGCATGTATTATGTTGTACAAAGAATATTTTTGCAAAAGTCTCAATTTGGGGTTTGTCACATTCTGTGAATTCTTGGTTGGTGAGCGGACCCCCAGACCTCAACAACCGTTTAGGGCAATGGGTTCTATAACATATTCAGATCCTAATTGGTATGCCAAATTTGATGTTCCTTTTGATGGCCTAGAAGACATTTCTTGCATTTCTTGTCTCAGATAGTTACATCATTGTGGAAGTTACCTGTGGAACTAATGTTTAGGCCGAGGTAGGTATAGTTTTTTGTGTGCGCTCTCTCCCCCTCTCTCCCCCTTCTCTCTCTCTCTGTCTCTCTCTCTCTCTCTTTCTCTCCCAAATAAAGGGTATCGTGAATGTAGCATATTTGGCTTTAGTTCTCATTGGCGAAATATATAGATGTTTTCACCCCAACAGGTCTCTCCACCAACATATAAAGCTGCCATATGTGACTTGTTGGACGACCAGACCGAAGTCAGATAGAGATATGTGTTATTGTTCTGTCATTCTCATTGAAGGCAAGAAGTGTTAGATCCGTTTATGCATCTTTTACTTTCAGTTTTCTACACCAGCTTAAAACAGCTAAAAATACAATATTTTGGGTTATAGAAAATATATTTCGCAGCGGTTTAGATGGTACAATGATTCCCTAAACTATACTTGCTTGTTTTGTCACTGAAATTAGGTGAACTATTAGTTTTAAAAACCAGGAAATGGCAGTGTGATTTCGGCATAGTGCATTTTTAACATGGCTTCCCCTGATTTGCAGAGCAGCTTTTGTTTTGCTGTGTAAATGAAAATTGCTAATCAATTTTACTCCTTATTTCATGGCATGTAGTTCCCGGCCCTCCCCCGCCAGCTGTCAGAGCAGCCCCACGCTGAAAGCTTCATTAGCCGGGACACGTTTAGCTCTCAGCACTACCCCGGCGCTCCAGAAGAGCACACTATTTATGCAGGTAACAGAGGTCAGAGGTGGAATCACGGACAAATGGACAGGGAAGTTATAAAACTCCTACATATCCAGCTAGTAGCTCTCTCTCTCTCTCTCTCTCTCTCTCTCTCTCTCTCTCTCTCTCTCTCTCTCTCTCTCTCTCTCTCTCTCTCTCTCTCTCTCTCTCTCTCTCTCTCTCTCTCTCTCTCTCTCTCTCTCTCTCTCTCTCTCTGTCTCTGTCTCTGTCTCTGTCTCTGTCTCTCTGTCTCTGTCTCTCTCTCTCTCTGTCTCCCCCTCTCTCTCGCCCTCTCTCTCCCCCTCTCTCTCTACCCTCTCTCTCTCTCTCTCTCTCTCTCTCTCTCTCTCTCTCTCCTCTCTCCCCCTCTCTCTCTCCCCTCTCTCTCTCTACCCCTCTCTCTCTCTCTCTCTCTCTCTCTCTCTCTCTCTCTCTCTCTCTCTCTCTCTCTCTCCCTCTCTCTCTCTCTCCTCTCTCTCTCTCTCTACCTCTCTCTCTCTCTACCTCTCTCTCCCTCTGTCTCTCTCTCTTTCTCTCTCTGAGAGCTAGACAGTGTCATAAGGATAGATTAATTGGTTCTGTTGGAGAGTAGAACACCATGTTCCAACCCTGTTAACAACTATGCTGCCTTCATCCTCTCTCTTTCTCTCTTTCAGTCTCTCTCGCTTTCTCTCTCTTTCTCTCTGTCTTTTTATCTCTCTTTCTGTCTCTCTTTCT